>NC_064641.1:814925288-815065288 GCF_023864345.2 Schistocerca serialis cubense | reverse complement strand
AGGAACTGTGTGAAATATTATTCTATATTATTCGCTGAATGTAAATGTCGTGATGGATTACTTATTGGCGACAAATGAAAATTTATGTCGGACAGGTACTTGAACGTTGGTTTCGCGCATATCGCCTGTGGTCACCTTCGACGAAGTGGTAAACGCGATCGCTCGTGATAAGGGAAAATTCGGATTGCAGTCCCAGTCTGGTACAAGCTTTCATATGGCACAGTTGGGTAACACATCAACACCCATTGCACCCGACATTCGTATTCAGCAAAAATTTGAAATTATCATTTAATTTGAAACACAAAATAGGGATTTGACATGCTTAGCTGGTCTGGTGTAGGTGCTCACCGTCCACATTGTAATCGGATACTAGTGGGCAGCTTTAGCTGACTTGGAAACAAGAATCCTTGTGAGATGTTAAACGTGATGAAATCTCAAGTAACAGGCTGAAGGAAAACATTATCTGCTGCCTCTCATCCCCCGTTTTACACTTTTGTAACAACATATTCAATAAAAAATACGCAGGAGCTAACAAATCTCATCAAATATATAAAAAGCCATAAATAAGTTAATTTTCCCTATTTGATATTGTTAACCTATCCACAAATGTACCTGGCAAAGAGACAATTGAAGTTGTTAGTAAAAACGTCTCAAACGCAAAGTCAACCGTACCAGAGTTCTGGAATTAGTACTGTTCCACAACTGCCTCTCATTTAATGATAAAATCTATCATTAGAAAGAATTTACTGAGGATACTGATACGAAAAGTCATGTGGCTGACAGTCATCAGCCACTTAGGAAATAAATCTTTTGAAGGGAAAAATAAAATTGTTGTAAGAGTTGTTTATTACAGGAGATGTGTGGGTGGCAATCTAATGCTTTCTGATGGCGCAAAACACCAGCTTAATGAATCTGTACAAACATTCATTTCACAGCACAATAAAATAAATTTCACGGTAGAATATGGAACAAGTCAGTCATTAAAAATTCGTATGATTTCTGATGGCGCAAAACACCAGCTTAATGAATCTGTACAAATATTCATTTTACTGCACAATAAAATAAATTTCGCGGTAGAATATGGAACAAGTCACTCATTAAATTTCGTATACCTCACAGTTGTTAATGAACAGCAAGAACATAGTATTTACATTTAGAGGAAACCAACATACACCGATATGAAAATACACAAATCATCACACCATCCAAACACACTCAAGTATATTGCATTTAGATTAATGCTGGATTAGGCACGTGCATCATCTTTAAGACCGAGTCCACTAACACTAGATATACATACCATCAGTTACCAAGACAACTAAGACAAGTTCAATAAACGATGAATATTCAATAAAATCAATCGGCAAACTATCCAACAAGATATAGGCCAACTTCAGCCACAAAATCACTACAAAAACAACTGACACAACAGAACCTTTTACAGGCATTCCCTATTTAAGCACAGCAAAGCAAAAGATTCTAACCAATTCACGTGATCCATGTGAAAGAAAACACACTGCATAAGTTGTTGGGGATGTTTTCGTTGCTTTTCCTGAAAGATCTCGACATTCCGGAAGGCACAGTGGATCAACACAAATATGCATCTACCTTTGGGGACCGTGTCCGCCCCTGCACGAAGTTTCTTTGTCATGGACAAAATGGCATCTACCAGTCGGATACTGCAACGTGTCGCATAGTTCGTGGTGTATGTGTTTGGTTCGCAGAGCACCAGGATGAGGTTACCATACTCCACCCGGTTAGAAGGCAAACAAGAATATATGGATACTTGTTTTGCAAATCAAATTGCCTTTTTCTGCTGCTAGTTACTTTATTTATCCCATATGCGTTCCGCCTTCTGTTCTAAGGCATCATCAGTGGGATCTATAATAATACAGTTTTGTTAGTTATAGATTACCAAACAGTTCAATTCGCGATTTTTTGTAAAAATGTAATTACTTACGAATTGCTGATCTGCGTTTCCTCACATCTGGTCTGGAGATCGTACTACCACTTTTGTCACTGATCTATAGTCACAACTTTGTGTTTATGCCATCCACGCACTGTTCACCATGTTTCTCACTCTTTTTGCGGTGGACTATCGTTATTCTGTCACTCTATACAACTACTTCGCCGGCCGGAGTAGCCGTGCGGTTCTACGCGCTACAGTCTGGAGCCGAGCGACCGCTACGGTCGCAGGTTGGAATCCTGCCTCGGGCATGGATGTGTGTGATGTCCTTAGGTTAGTTAGGCTTAATTAGTTCTAAGTTCTAGGCGACTGATGACCTCAGAAGTTAAGTCGCATAGTGCTCAGACCCAGCCAACTATTTCATCGTACACTTCTTTTCACAGCGTAAATATTGTGACTACATTACGCCATTACGTGTTTCATCGTCTTTGGTATGTTTACCTATTAGTTGCCAACGTAACGAAGTATATGTTCGTTACTACTATTTGTGGTGTTTATACCGTGTGTGTGCGTATGAGTGAGACAGAGAGGGTGGGATAGAGCCGATTTATGTTTTTTGGAGCGGAGGGGGGGGGGGGGGGGGGGGGGGGAGTGGCGGTTGTACTACCTGTTAGCTAGTGGCTGAAAACTTTGGTGACAGCTGATTTGACTTTCCGTTTCATTATTAGGGGTCATTGATGAGTGAGTGTAAACATGTTGGGTTCTATTATTATTACATTGGACAGTATTATTATATTTATCCTTTTTGCGAACATTATTCTATTATTTTACCTATTAGTGTAAACAATGAATTGCTTGGCATGTGTACTTGCTCATTCAACACGATTTTCCTCTCTGCTTTGGTTTTATGTATGTGGTAATTTTCTTGCATGGTCAGAAGGTGCTTTTTATTGTTGATTCTAATTATTCTCATGTCATCTTTTCTAGTGGTTGGTTTGTGGACATTTTCTATTAGGTGTTCTGCAAATATGGAGTGGTTTTTCCCATATTTCCATGCTCTCATGTGTCCCTTGTATCTGACATCAAATGTTCTCCCTATGCCAGACCAGATGTGAGGAAACGCAAATCAGTAAATCGTAAGTAATTTCATTTTTACAAAAAATCGCGAAGTGAATTGTTCGATAATCTATAACTAACAAAACTGTATCAATGTAGATCCCACTGAATGTTTGATACTCTATAACTAACAAAACTGTATCAATGTAGATCCCACTGAATGTTTGATAATCTATAACTAACAAAACTGTATCAATGTAGATCCCACTGAATGTTTGATAATCTATAACTAACAAAACTGTATCAATGTAGATCCCACTGGATGTTTGATAATCTATAACTAACAAAACTGTATCATTATAGATCCCACTGACGATGTCTTAGAACAGGAGAAGGCGAAACGCGTATGGGATAAATAAAATAACTAGGAGCAGGAAAAGGCAGTTTGATTTTCAACACAAGTATTTTTATGCTTGCTGTGGAGGATGGCTAGACAAACAGACTTGTTAAGAATATATGGGGCCACCTGAGTCATGCAGTCCTCGCTATGCATCCTTAATCGTGGAACCCAGCGGAGCTGGCCACCGCACTTGTGTTGGTATATTCCAGAAGCTAACTGATAATATTTCTGTGTGTGCCGCAGGGTCTGTGCTACCAAATGAATTTATTGAGGCTTTTCAGAGGCGGCCACCTTAACGTGACTGGTCAGTGCAATTATTAAAATGAAACAGCCGCTCTGAATTTTAAATAGGAAAAACACGCATAACATCCCACACACTTTAAGAAGAACACACTGAAGCTGTCAGATTCAACCACTTCGACAAATCCGCAATTGGTAACCACCTGTACCTTAACAGACACAGACTAAGTGACATCCAGAACAACCTAACTGTACTCCGCAAGTTAAAGAACAGCATCAAACTTGATTTATTAAAAGAATGAGAAATAATTCTTCGCAAAGGAAAATGGTTTGAAAAATTCTTCAATGATCAGAGTTCACCAGCCGTAGTTCTTTCAGGTATTTTAAAACATTATTTTCTCCTAAAGAAACAAATATTTCATTACATAAATCACATAAGATTTTCATATAAAATGCTTGAAAGTGGCTTCTATGTGTATTTAATAATGTTACGTGTTTGAGGCTTCATCGAGATATCACCATCTAAGTATACGTAGAAAGGTAGCAGTTTTACATTTAGACATCCTTTGACTTTTGTTTAGAAATATGCTATGGGACGATAAGTGTACATATATACGTAAATATGACCACAGTACTTCAAGCCCAGGTAACCACTACTGGAAAATATAATTTTTCCAATAATACTAGCTTGTATTCACGATGTACCCTTCGTAACTGTACCTATGTGAATTTAACAGCGCAGCATTAATCTGAATTTGAAAAATGATGTAGACTGACAAAGCACCAGAAGGTGAGACTCCAGGGCTCGAGATGCATCGTAAATTGAAATGAATCATGATTCGTCACTGGGGGTGGTTCGTCATTTATTCTACGTAAATATCGTTACCGTTAACTATCTGGACAATGTCTGTACTCTCATGGTACATTCTGTTTCTTTTCATTATCTGCAAAGCTAGTTCCCATAATAAATTTTTACTATCGTGGTGGGTTCTGTCTTCCTATCTGCCTTGTCTATGAATTCCACCATATGTGTCTATCAGTTGCCAATATTAGGTTCTATAGCCTACATCCCCGCTCCCAGCAACGCGAAACACGCCAGTTTCGTTGTTTCTTATGACGACATCCAACTGGATATTTCCAGTCCAGCGCATCGAATGGGGTTACTATTTCATGTCCAGAACGATCTACCCAAGACTATGCCATCATCATTTAACAGTACAGTAGAGCTGCATGTCCTAAGGAAAGACAAGAGCTGTACTTCCTCCGTGCTTTCAGTTGTTTACTTAATAACTACAGTAGGGTCAGCGTTATACCAGATCAATAAATCATTCAGATTGTCGCCGCTGCACTACTGGAGAGACTGAGAGGCTGCTGCCCTCTTCATGATGGAAGAGGTAGTTTCGATGCTCCACAGATACCCATTCGTTTTCGTTGCACCTACAGTACTGCTATCTGTATTGCTAAGGTACGCAAATCTCCATACACCTGGCGATGTGCACGATTGGGGCATAACAGTGCAATAATTGTAATATGACTAGCCTGCCTGAGGCTTCACTCGCAAATGCAATCGATAGCTATGTTACACACATCCTCTCCTCTCCCATCACTGTGTTCGCCTCCTTCTCCCCCCCCCCCCCCCCCTGTGTGTTTGTCCATCACATACTCCTTTCTGTCCATCCCCTCCTATCCCCTATCTCCAAACAATTCCGACCTAGCTCCCTCACCCTCTATCCATCTCCTCCACGGCCTGAACCTATATTCCAGGTGTGCCCATCTGTACATGTCGCCCCTGCAAAACAAGTCGATAAAGCACGTCGATACTACAAGAACAAAGCCATTGTTCAAGGAAGCATCTTCTGCTGGCGATACCGGCTTGTATAGCTGAATTACTGTTGTCGCCGTTGGTTTGCTGTCAATTCTGATGAGAACAATCCTATCACTGGACTGTTCACACTAACGCACCTATGTCCTTCCTTCCCAATTGTAACGAATCCTTCTCCCGTTACACTATTCTCTGCTACTGTTTATGTTATTCTGTACCCATCTGACTTCGATTTCATTTCACTTACCACCACTACATCTAGACTGAGAGTTAGCGTTTCCCGTTTCCCGTTTCTAGCTTTCCTTTCACGTTAAAACTTCTGATAATAAGCGCCCTGACTCATAGACCCTCCCCCTTGGCAGATCCCTCCATGAGACCCGAATGGGGGACTAGTAAGGACTCTTGTCCTATTGGAGAGATCATCATGATACTTTTTCAAATGCAATCCACATATCCTATGAATAAACATTATGTGTCATTGATGCAGTTGTTTCCATTGCCTTTTGCGCCTCCTTGTCGTTGATCATTGCTGATTCTTCCGCATTTTAAGAGCAGTTCCCCACCTCCAGGCATGAGTGCCCTCCATTCACTTTGACAAGGCCATTGGCAGAATGAGGGTGACTTCTCATGCCAGAAGTCTTCGGCCATCATTTCCAATTAGTTTTATTCGAAATTTAAACAAGGCGAGATTCGAACCCAGGACTGAGGACATTTTGATTACTAATTAAAGGCAGTTCATTGATGTTGTTGCTGTAGTTTGTCGCTTAGACTCTCCGACATTGCTGTCATTGATCTCATACATGTGATGCACATCGACCAATGTTTGAACAGTAGCCGACCAGAAGTGCGCATCACTGGTAACAACTAACAATGCAGTGGCAACGTAAACGAGACAGTAACCAGCAGTGCGGAATGCAAGCTTCCGCGCGTAACGTGTGAATTACTGTTGTCGTCGGCGCTTATCGTGATCAAATAGATCCATTTGTGTCCAAGCAAGATCACTATGCATGATGTCAGGATTTACAGATATCTTCCTGAAATTCAGATACAAAGATAACAATCACTAAAAAGTTAAATGAAATGCAGTTACTCAGTAACAAGCCATAAGGAAACGTAGGTCCAGTGTGCCAAAATACTAAGAAAATCTTGTGAACCAACTCTAAAATGAAGTTTTGTGCACCACAGTTATCTCCTACGTTACCACCTAGTTAACGACGAATAAAAATTGTAGACGAGTATTAATTAAGCATCAGGAAACAGCAAAACACCAGTTCTGCTTTAATAAAAAGATCAGATGTCCGACCTTTCTATGAGTCTATCCGAAATGACAACTCCGTTCTCTCTTAGTTTGTTGTCGTGAATACCATGGTATCTAGCCATTCTGTTTGTGTTTTGTATTGGGGCCTGTCAAGATGATTTAATGTTAACTCGGAAACAATTATTTCTCAGCACAACTTCGCCTACAACACTCTTTTAAGCTATCCAGATTGTTGTTGATCACCCTATATATATTGTTGTATCACACATTTGAGTAACGTACATATTGTGAAAATTTACCCTGTCCTTAAAGTCACTGAAAAGATTAAGATACTGGACCTCTATTTGGATCAACTGTCATATGGTCCTAGTTTCAACGTCTACTGCATCTGATGCCTGTTACGTGTAATTAAGATCGTTTATTCTTAGTCCATTTACTTCTAATTACAATGAAATATTTTAACGAGAACCCTGAGTAAACCACAGACAAAATCACATCGCTATAAGTGCAGATTTGCCGGAATTTCAGCTCGAGCCTGCGATGCCTTCGGCTACTAGCTTCCCAGCCCTGCGTAATATTTTAAGAAAACTTACAGGAAAAAAGAAAATTGCTTTATATTCGTTAGCCGACACTGTAATTTGTGCGAGGATACATTTCTTAGCAGCTCAGTTGGTAACATTAAGAGTAGGAGAGTATCATCTAAGCATTATTAATTAAGCGACGTCGGCATATGGCTCAACATTTTGTGTTTTTTTGTGGCCGCATGTCAGGGCCATGATGAAGGGAGCTGTTGTTACAGCTCAGGCAGAGTAATTAGAGGGGAAATTAATTAATTCGCACTACGAAATTAATCCCGAAATTCTTATCAAGTGTAAACATGTTTCTTAGCATTAAGAGCTCCAATTATCCCCAAGTATGTTTCGATAACAGTAATTATTTTCAACATACAAGGAATGCAGAATACAGGCACATAATGAGGCATGAAATAAATGTTCCCTAGATTTTTAATACCTCTAATTACACATTTATTGTGTGTGAACGCTAGGAATATATATTCCAAAAATTCATAGACGTGTCTACAAAATTACATGACATTCCTGTAGTTAAGTTTCGTTTTACTGACGTACAGCATCATTACAGATTTGCCCTTATGAATGTAATAGGGACTAGTATTTGTCTTGTAGTTATATACTGAGAGACATGTGTGCTTTAAATACTAAAATATTACGTCTCTGAACGAAATATTAATATAACACACAAACATACACACACACACACACACACACACACACACACACACACACACACACACACACAAATAAAAAGTTCTTGAGAACCTATATGAAATGAAGTACGAAATCCGAAAAGTAAACAGAGGGTTAGTTTTGCTTACGTTTTAAAATGAACAACATAAGTAAAGGATCTACATCTAATCTACATCCACACTCCGCAAGCCACCTGACGGTGTGTGGCGGAGGGTACATTGAGTACCTCTATCGGTTCTCCCTTCTATTCCAGTATCAAATTGTTGGTGGAAAGAAAGATTGTCGGTATGCCTCTGTGTGGGCTCTAATCTCTCTGATTTTATCCTCATGGTCTCTTCGCGAGATATACGTAGGAGGGAGCAATATACTGCTTGACTCCTAGGTGAAGGTATGTTCTCGAAACTTCAACAAAAGCCCTTACCGAGCTACTGAGCGTCTCTCCTGTAGAGTCTTCCACTGGAGTTTATCTATCATATCCGTAACGCTTTCGTGATTACTAAATGAACCGGTAACGATGCGCTCTGCTCTCCGTTGGATCTTCTGTATCTCTTATATCAACCCTATCTGGTACGGATCCCACAATGGTGAGCAATATTCAAGCAGTGGGCGAACAAGAGTACTGTAACATACTTCCTTTGTTTTCGGATTACATTTCCTTCGGATTCTTCCAATGAATCTCAGTCTGTCATCTGCTTTACCGACGATGAACTTAATATGGTCATTCCATTTTAAATCACTCCTAATGCCTATTCCTAGATAATTTATGGAATTAACTGCTTCCAGTTGCTGACCTGCTATATTGCAGCTAAATGATAAAGGATCTTTCTTTCTATGTATTCGCAGCACATTACACTTGTCTACATTGAGATTCAATTGGCATTCACTGCACCATGCGTCAATTCGTTGCAGATCCTCCTACATTTCAGTACAATTTTCCATTCTTACAACCTCTCGATAAACCATAGCATCATCCGCAAGAAGCCTCAGTGAACTTTCGATGTTATCCGCAAGGTCATTTATGTATGTTGTGAATAGCAACGGTCCTACGACACTCTCCTGCGGCACACCTGAAATCACTCTTATTTCGGAAGACTTCTCTCCATTGAGAATGACATGCTGCGTTCTGTTATCTAGGATCACTCTTTCGAACCCCATAATTCCTTCCCATTGTGACGCGTATGTTCCGAAATTGGCTCGAAAGCGCGTTCAATCTTCGTCTCTAATGGTGCAAAACTATGTCGCCGCTTGATGTCACCTTGGGACTCAACGACTTTTGTTGAGAACTTTGCAAAAGAACGTTTACAGATAAAGCCTGAAAAGTAGCCCGTGGCCCCTGCAGGTAGGTTAACCATTGACACCCCTGCCGTTCATGTTGCGGTCGCATCGCACTCCAAAGGAGGGCGATCACATATCACTGGAATACAGACCCACAGTAGTCTGCAAGATGGGTTGAAACTTTTCAGCCATGAAAAAAGGATGCAAAGAACATCTTCCTGCTGCTCATTATCCCGCTAACTGTTCTTTCCTACCTTGTAATCTGCGGGAGACAAAGCTCCGGAGGTCTTTTCGTGCTAATTCTGAGCGGCGGTGTGTCTGGAATGTTTTCCTCACCAACTCATAAAACAACCGTGTGACTACAACACGGAGCGTCAAAAGAAAGAGACTAACGTCGGTAAGATGGGCTGTGACACGACCTTCCCTTCGTGTTACATGTCCACCACAACGATTAGCAGAATTGTGGTGAAATCTCATGTCAATGTGACACCATTAGCCCGCCTTCCATGTCACATGAACTTACTAACTGTTGCCTTTTTTGGTACGTGTTGACACCTCGCTGCTGGAAGCGTCATCGAGCCGCGGGGTAACGTCGCAGAGAGCCACCATTTTGCATCATTATAGAGGGATGTTGTACGCACCTTTGAGCCTGGTAGCGAAAAAGTGTACCTGTAGTTCTGCTGCACACTGTACTATAAAAGCATAAAAATGCATTCAGTTAAAATGTATCTGTGAGATATGAAATGTAATTAGCGGTCTAAGGTATTGAGGAATGTGATTTTAAAACTTTTATGTAGTTAGCAGTCTTAAATTTAAACAATTGTGTTTAAAACACTGTTGTGTCTCATAAGAACCTATGATACTTAGTAGCTCTATCCTTACTGTTAAGAAATGGTATGATCCGGCAAGAAGGACTTGCCACCCGTAGATTTTATGTAGGATGTTTAGTTACATAGGGACGGTGAGACTAGGCGTGACATGCAAATGTTCCTTCCCTCTCTCTTAGTGGCCAAAAAGTAGCTCAAACATCCGTAACATAGAAGTTTCATAGACCAATAGAAAGCAGACTGAATGTGACTAAGAGCAATGTGATTTATAGAGTTTTATCAACAAAAGAAAAATATACCACAAACATAAAACCACATAAACACAAAGCCAACACTTGTAACTCCATCACTATGGGAGGCTCAATGATTTCCATTATCAGAAGTAGGCCTCATTCTGACAACACCCTTTCCAAAAGAGGGGCGCGGGGAAATAACTATTAGAGATGATTATCAACATTTTTCTGGATGTTGCACCTCGTCGTTGTATAAAGCACTTTAATTACAAATAAGAGTAACATTTCGATCGTATTACAACGATCTTCCTCTGAGTATCGCCCTGATGAAGGCCGTTTAAATACAGTCGAAGCGTTGGTCTTAAGTTTATAAAGAAAATATATTATAGACTAACGTGGTACAACACACAGAAAAATTTTAATCAACATGACACTAGCCGCAGTAGCCTACGTATATACGGACTGTTAGATGTTCGGAGTACACTGTGGATCTCGATGTGAGAAACTCACTGAAAGATAGTAGAATGAGAAATGATCCACACCATGAGGACGCAGAAGGCAATGGAAAAATCTTAAGAAAGAGACCTCAAGTGTGTCCGCTGGGCATGCAATCTTCCTAAAATAAGCTCACGAACTTTGAAACTCCGCATAGGGATTGGCTATAAGCAACTATCAAGGCGTAAAAAGCTAACGTTCCACGAATCGGTGAGCGGAATTTTAGAACGAAAGTTGTAGGAAAATTAAGAATGTGAGATGGAGATAAGGGTCCTAAAATTAGAATTAGTAGGGAGTAGTGAATTTTAATGGCTCGAAAACAGAAACGTCTCGTTAGATGACTATAGGGTAAAACAACAGCATCTGCGGTTGGTGTAATAGATGTTAGTACGTGTCGTATAAAAAATAAATAAAATGGCGGGTGACATATAATGGACGTTGTACTTCCCGAATTATTCTCTTGAGAACTGCAACTAAACCAAACCCATCTACCACTATACACTTCACGTGGTTATATCACAGGCTGATGATGAGGTAATAAAACATACAACGAACTTGAGAAATGGGTATGATGCGAGAAAACTAGGAAAATGAGTAGGTGATTGAAACGCTATTACTGGGGATGGAAAGGAAGGAGAAGATGCTGGAGAGTATGGGGCTGTTTGAAAGACCGACTGTTGCTGCTCTTCCAAATGTGCGTAACGGACATCTTTTCCCGAAATTTCTGTGGACACAGCTGAGCTCAAGTAAGTCAGCAGTAGTCGACGAAATGTCGTTGGAGTTGCTGAAGTCCGTGAAAGGTGTATAAACTGGAAAGTCATTTGAGTTTGTGTCAAGAATAAATCAAGGCGCGTGAGGATAAATGTGAAAGCTATCAGTTGGTTATTCTGACGAATCACTGTCAACTGTTGACTGGAATAATATAAGGAAGAGTGGAACAATACAATTGAAGACGTAAAGGACGAAAATCGCGTACTACTGACGTTGTGCATAATAACTGAAGACGTCGTGCATGAAAATGAGAATAGGCTTTTAGCATTTGTAAACTTACAGAACTCTTCGACGATGCAAGGTGTAGAAAACAATCAGAGAGAAGGACTGCTCAGGACATTATTCACTGAAACAGATTCTATTCAATGAGACAAGAAGTGTGGGAATCGCACAATGGTAGGTAGAAACGTATCACTCCATTTTGCTATGGATCCTGCGTTTTAAATATTCTGCATTCAGGCGGAAAATAACTCAAAAGTTAGTTATCATTGTAATGTAGGAAGTAAGTAATGCGTGACACTAATAATTAATATGTATCTGACGATTTTATCTTAAGATAATTCTTCGTTTACGCGACGGATGAAACGTACAGAACGTTAAACTTTTTATGGTAACGTAGAAAGAAACACTTTATAATTATTTTTTCCTTAACAAGGCTGCTTTGCCAGGCATAACATTTCCACTGCTAATGAGCAAGTCGTTACCACAAGGAAAAAAATGCTGTAATTCAGCCGACGTACTAGCAGAAATAACGGGTTGGGTTATCCCAACGTATGGAGCAGGAGCGGTAGCTAGCAAGGAAGATGTGTTTCATATTTGTTTAGTTCCTCTGAGGCTAAAGAAATTTCCACATGTATTCTAAACAGTTTCTGTTTTTATTAATAGACCTGAAATTCCAGGTTTGTTACTTAATTTTGTCATGAACAGAAATGTGAGAGTGCTCGTGATTGGGAAACGGCATTTAGGGCTGTTTATGAGAGATCAGTGTAGAAACTTCGGATTGGATGGTGCTGATGAACAAGAAGTAATTGTTCGGCTTAGGACTTCGTGCGGCCATTTTCCAGCACAGTTTTATTAATGCTGACTGAGGACCAAAAGGTAGCGAGGAGTGGATTTCTTTCTTAGAAATTAAGTCGAAACTGTAAAGTAAGTTTAAGGTATACATTTTGATCGAACCTACGAAATCATTCGTTGCAGTCTCATATCATATTTCTTTTCCACAATGTGTTTAAGTCCTTACAGTCACTTATACGTAAAGATGGAACAGAATTTCGGACGGTTTGACGGCAATTGTAACATGGACTATTGAAATCGAAATACATGTCTCTGTAGGTACAATAGTATATCGAAAAATGCGTTTCTAGTCTGAGAAGAGTATATTGTTTGATACTGTGGAAAAAATGCGGGCACAATGTGAGAGGACAGAAATAGCTCAGTCGTCTGTGGTTACGAGACTTCAATTTCTTCTACATTTCGATTGAGGCCAATCTATCTCTTTAAAACTCGATTTAAGCCTCGTAACTGCGTCATTAATTTTAAAATGACTGTTTTTGTTCCGCGAATAGTCCAATTAATCTGATGGCATTGATATGCATTCTTCGGTCCATTGGGCAATTCCATTTCCGCTCCAAAAGGATAATAACGAGTTCGGATGCTGTGCGTCATATCATCAATTGGCGAGTAATGTACGACTACGTCCTCTTGTTCCTTTTCTAGCAGCACAGCTAGTGCCGAGAGTTGAGTTTTTTTAAGGTTCTGCGGAAATATTCGTTACACAGTTTTATTTCTGCAGTTGCTAAAGCTGAAAAAGGCCAAAACCATTTGGGGTTTAAATCGGAAATTTGTCAGTGGTTGATTAGACGGAAAAATAACTGAGGCAGCGCCGACGAGATCATATGACCAAAGTCATGCAATTGTTGCTCATTAATAGTTTGGCTGTATATGTGTTTTCTTTTCCAGATATCACTAACGCAACTAAATCTACCGATGGAGTCTTTTGATAAGTATTATGTTTATATGTATTGTGAACAATTCAGTTAAGATTCCTGGAAATATTTTATTTCATTGTTACGATTATCGTCCAGCATTTTCTTGAAGGTCAGCTGAGTGTCGATCCTTACTTAAAAACAGATTGACTGAATGATTTTCTTCATTTGCCATTTGTTTCAGATCACTGTACCAGTAACGTGGTTAACGTTTTGAGCGGTTCTAAATAGACCTAACACTTCGGTCATAAATAATGGTGCGTGTGTCGGCCGAAGTGGCCGTGCGGTTCTAGGCGCTGCAGTCTGGAACCGCGAGACCGCTACGGTCGCAGGTTCGAATCCTGCCTCGGGCATGGATGTGTGTGATGTCCTTCGGTTAGTTAGGTTTAACTAGTTCTAAGTTCTAGGGGACTAATGACCTCAGAAGTTGAGTCCCATAGTGCTCAGAGCCATTTATACCATTTTTTTAATGGTGCGTGTCGCCTCTGTCCAAGTTGAAGTAGGTGCACGTAGGAGAAGAAATATTGCGTTTGTGTCAACGCTGATACCTTTGCATAGATATAAAATGAAGAAACGATTCCTTCTCGGTCATCAGCTTAATAGCGCATGACACCAAAACAGTAGCACCGTAGTGTTGCCTTAGGTTGCTTTCTTTTCTTGAATTTTGAATTCATATGTCAATATGTTTAACGGTGTACGACGTAAATAGTTTTCCACATAGGATTCATGAATTTATATTAACATTATCAAAATCTCATTTTATTCATACGTGATGAACAATTTCGGATGAATATCCATCTTCGGATAATAATGTCCTCCGTGTGGCAGCAGCGTTGACAGATTTCATGGATAGTACCTTATACCAACAATCATTTGCGCAAAGTAAATGACTGTTGTCAAATACTAAACCAATGACAGTATTTTGATAATTTTGTGAACATGGTTAGAGCGGTAATTTCAGTGATGTCCTTCGTTAACTCAGCTGTATTTTCCTTGTACTCGTGTATCGAAAGTGTGTCAACTTTGACGTGAATCTTAAGATTTACATTAACAAATTATATTTTCACCTTTATGAACTACAGATACGTAGTACAACGACAACCAACAACAAAGAAATATGTGTAGAATTAAACTTAATCAGCTTCTAATTATAAAAATTCTTTTAAAATGCACCACTCCTTTTTGTGCTTTCGCGAAAGTAGCGACAGTAATGCTTAAGGGCCAATATTTACTTTGTAGGGCGACGAATCGGGCCGCACAGGGTGGCAAGGGAAGGGGAGAGGGTAGTGGAGAGTGAGGGTGTAAAGACAAATTCGATTTTCACCAAACCACTGTTATTGATAGAAGCTTGCCACATACATATTTTGAATGCTCATATTATAAGGAGTCATACTAAATATCTTCAAGTGAAACAGAAAACAGTGTATTGGAACTAAACGCATTTTTCTGAAGACTCACGTAATGTCCAATTTTCCTTGCGCATATTCACGCCCTAGTATCTAGGACAGTACAAACCGGCTGCGGCACACCTTTTGCAGTTGGGTTGTATTAGGTCAAATGTAACAGAGCAGAAACGCGTTTAAGTAATTCAAAATAGTCGCAAAGGTATAGATTGGTGAATGATAGTTTATAATAAGTTTCATCTGTTATATTATTTGTGTTTGTTTGGAAATAACTAACCCTTATTGGGGTGAAAACGTTGGCCACGATTACCGACGAGTAGTGTAAGTACGTTTGCAGATCTGACGCCCTATCGGCATTAATGATTCACAGAAGAAACCGTAAAACTGAAATAAATAATAAGAAACTGCATTTGTTGGACAAAATACGTTGTTTAAAACTTAATACGGTAAATCATTGTTACTCTTTATGCAGCTGAGGTAACAACATTACTATAAATGACTTTTATTACATCAGACCGCTCAAGCCGAACAAGTTTTCACTAAAAATAACGGAACAAGCTTCCTCTGCCAATGTCCAAGACAACAATGGTGATATAATTGTACTGGAACTCGCTGACCAGTCCTCGGCAGTCGTCAGCGCTGTTCGGGACAAAAAATTGGCCACGGCCTCTTTTCTAGTCCTGGCACTTGACCACACCTTCCCCTCCCGATCTTACTGTTGACTGGTAACCTACATAAATTAGTATTTATAATAATTAACAATAGTAATTGTAGTATGATATCTTATCACAACTTTTTACTAAACGTTTAAAATATTACTTCTCTTTTACTCATTGCATTTGAAACACTTAACGTTTGTAGTAATGTAACTGACAACACTCTGCAACACAACTCTTAGAATCGGAATGGCATGCAAAATGTGTATTTACCTAGTCACTTATGCGCTATGGCCTGTATTGAACATTTCTGCCTGCGATAATGTAAACTGTCAATAACTTCAAACGAAATCAAAAGAGCGTAACACAAAAACTGAATCTGATGCAAGACTATTGATTTGAAATTGGCTCTAATAACAAAACGAAACTTGATAAATTTCAAAATAATGGTCCCTGTGCTTAATGAATGCTATACCTGAAATAATAAAATTTCTTAATTTTATCTGCGCGGTGGTAACGCTCTTCGCACTGCAGTCTGTTAGTACTTTAAATTGTACAGTTTGCATACAGCTATTGCGGAAGACTATTGCTTAGCATACATTTTAATGAACTCGAATATGACTGCGACAGTAACTTCTTGAGCGAAATAGTTGACCAGAAACGACATGGATCTGGGAACAGGTATTGACTTGTGGTAAGTAACATTACGGCATTAACTTTAATACTTGTATTTTGACTCTTTGAAAATTAATAATGCTCACCATTAACACGGAATAAACTAATTGTACATTAACGATTAGCTTCAAATATTCATTGGATGTGAGTGCTACACATTATCTCAATTATCGCTTATGAATACGTTCACAGAATTGGTAACAAAACAACTTTCTTTAACTTCATTATTTCCAGTATGGTATCTTGCAAATAAGAGAATTATTACTGCATGTAGCGAGTAAGTACATATCCAGCACACCACAGATATAGGACGTCTTTACACTTGAGGTTCCTCCATACATCTCGCTATCTAAATTTACTCTGTGCATCAGAGTATTTAAAGTTATTCTAACATATTACCCGTATCACCTTGAACCAGCGATCACTGTTGAGCAGTGCGGCGCTACTACACAATCTATACTACATTTGACCATCTTTGGTAAAATATCAAATTCCCATACAAAATTTTGCCCTGTATATATACCTTTAACATTGTATTACAGCTGCTTTTAATTTGATTTGATATCAGTTGCTACAAACATGAACCACATTGGAAGATAATCCGCTCTGTAATGCGCGTTCAGGAATTCATGTTATTTTCGGTTGAAATTTATGAGTAGGCCTATGCTATAGCAGCAGATCGGTGCTAGTTGCGCACCTTTGTGAGTTTTACCACTGCAAGACAGACAAGAAAGTATTGCCCCTCTTACATGTATTAAGCCCGCAGTGGCTGCGCTGGATACCACTCTGCCCGTGACGTACGCGGCAGTCTTAACTTAGCTCATGGCCGAATTCAGCAGTGTCAATTAAAATTAATTTCATGCTAAAATATTATTGTCCCTGTGAGTATTTCTGTTTGTTTCTGAATAATAAATACACTCTCTTAAGAAGCACTTAGTGTTGGTTGACGTTTTAGGATTCAGCTGTTCGTTACTAGTAGTATATCACTATGGAATACGGCTGAGAACCACTGGCTGCAAGAACACTTGATTAGGGCTGAAGTTTGACGACCACTGAATTAGAAAGGTGTAGCTCTTCTTCAAATTCATGGATAGATCAACAAGGAGATGTTTCGGTGGTTTACGTAAGGTGCTTGATGGCAGTCTTGTAAACTAATATCTCATTTAAATTTATTCTATTTTGTTTTTGTAATTACAGCCATTTCAGTAGACTTAGGAAAATGGGCCCATCTTCATTCGCCCATGTTTCACTCCAGGACATATGCGACATTTTCTCATATATGCTGGACCTCAGTGCGGTGTAGTTGGAGGGTAAGAGATCCCACTGGGTGCAGTAAGAGGCTGTTGCCTCCAATTGGGCTCAGTGTCGGACAGCGTTTGCTCTGAGGTCTTACGCAGCATATCAGTCAAGATGCAGTACGTCTATGATGAGTATTTCATAGTTGTTGAGTTTCCTTAGTTTTCATTTCTGAACCATGTGAACCAAAGGATACGCCGACAGAAGATCGTCTGATTACTGAGCTCCAGTTCCAATACGTAAATATTATTAGGAAAGATCTGTCATAGTGTCGTATAAAGATCTTCGATGTTGATGGAAAGTCTGTTAAAGGTGGTGATCAATAGAATGATCTTTGGAATATCAGTCTACTACAGTTAAAGAAACATTATTTTTCTTCGAATTAGTTGCCACCAATTTATTTCATTTCTGTATTTGATCTATGTCATCATTTCGTTGGGCCTTTGTCCCACTTCAGCATGGGGTTGGCCCTGTTAACATGCATGTGGTAAGTGTCAGAGGGTGGCCAGATGTCCTTCCTGTCACCATCCATAACCCACCCCTCCTACCCAAGACAGGAGTAGTGAACCCCAGCCGTCTGCATCTAGTGTAAGCCAGGAAAGAGTACGAACGTTCTCAAATGTCTGCGCGTCGTGTATCTGAGACGGGATATGGGGACCAGCCCAGTATTCACTTGTTGGGATGTAGAAAACCGCCTAAAAAGCACATCCAGGCTGGCCAGCACATCTGACCTCGACGTTAATCTGCCGGGCAGATTCGAACCGGAACCGGCGCGCCTTCCCGAGTCCAGGAAGCAGCGCATTAGCGCTCTCGGCTAACCTGGCAGGTTTATTTGATCTGTGTGACACACTTGATTTCAATGTGGTAGCACACTAATTCTTGAACCTAAATTGACTCCTTACATTTTATAGTTAGTTAAAACAGACATTATCTCCCATCAGACTCCTGATCGTTAATCTTTCTATTCATTAATATTCAACTCTTCAATCACCTCAGTCAAAGTGCACGGGTCTGATGGCCACTGTGTTGACAATATTTCGTTCGGCTGGGATGACCGTGTCTGAATCTTGTCACAGGTGTAGCAGATCCGCAGGAAATTATGAAATCGGCCAAGTGCCCGTGGGATCATACAACCACCGTGCTTCTTTGATAACTGCGTAATTCTTCTTGGTGTCGTCGCTCAGCAGTTTTAAAATTTCGGAACGTATCTTACAACTACCGCTACCTGCCTCTTCGCTGACAATAGCTGTAAACTTTGCACCGCACCATTTTTGTACGTCTAAACTTTGCAACGCACCATTTTTGTACGTCTATGCATGTATTGTCATTTATATGTATTTTAGGTATGTTTCTGTTAGAAAAACTGGGAACGTACTTTCGTTTTGTCTACCTACGAATGCTCTTTGGTAATGGAATATCACCATTCATGATAATTTCCTATAAGTCCACATAATAATAGTGGTGCTAGGAAGAGGTCGGAGCGGTCTGTAGGGTGCACTCGAATCTTTCCACGTAAATTCCCGATGCACCACGCTTGCTATCCAAAGCTGGATACACTCTCAACCTATGTCTACTAGCAAGGGATTCGATGCCGAATTGATAATCTTCGTCCCTATTAACGTGATTCTCGTGGATCTTGGTTCCATGGATTCCGATGTAATTCTTTCGCAGTAGCCGTTTGCTCGGCATGAATCAAACGTGTTTGTCACTTTAACAGTTCTCTGCTACTGCTGGTGTCCCAGAAGCAGGAACACCATATGTTCCTCGCAGCGTTTTGAGATACAGCGCTGCGTTTGCTCAGAGCAATGAAGGCTGCATTTACGTGGGATACGACAGAAGGTGAGTTCCTTAAAATGTAACATTCAGATTATTTCAGGAACGGTTTTAGCTCAAATGGTTCAAATGGCTCTGAGCACTATGGGATATAACATCTGAGGTCATCAGTCCCCTAGAACTTCTCTTTTTTTTTTTTTGGTCATCAGTCTACTGACTGGTTTGATGCGGCCCGCCACTAATTCCTTTCCTGTGCTAACCTCTTCACCTCAGAGTAGCACTTGCAACCTACGTCCTCAATTATTTGCTTGACGTATTCCAATCTCTGTCTTCCTCTACAGTTTCCGCCCTCTACAGCTCCCTCTAGTACCATGGAAGTCATTCCCTCATGTCTTAGCAGATGTCTCCTTATCAGTGATTTCCACATATTCCTTTCCTCTCCGATTCTGCGTAGAACCTCCTCGTTCCTTACCTTACCAGTCCACCTAATTATCAACATTCGTCTATAGCACCACATCTCAAAAGCATCGATTCTCTTCTGTTCCGGTTTTCCCACAGTCCATGTTTCACTACCATACAATACTGTACTCCAGACGTACATCCTCAGAAATTTCTTCCTCAAATTAAGGCCGGTATTTGATATTAGTAGACTTCTCTTGGCTAGAAATGCCTTTTTTGCCATAGCGAGTCTGCTTTTGATGTCCTCCTTGCTCCGTCCGTCATTGGTTATTTTACTGCCTAGGTAGCAGAATTCCTTAACTTCATTGACTTCGTGACCATCAATCTTGATGTTAAGTTTCTCGCTGTTCTCATTTCTACTACTTCTCATTACCTTCGTCTTTCTCCGATTTACTCTCAAACCATACTGTGTACTCATAAGACTGTTCATTCCGTTCAGCAGATCATTTAATTCTTCTTCACTTTCACTCAGGATAGCAATGTCACCAGCGAATGGTATCATTGATATCCTTTCACCTTGTATTTTAATTCCACCCCTGAACCTTTCTTTTTTATCCATCATTGCTTCCTCGACGTACAGATTGAAGAGTAGGGGCGAAAGGCTACAGCCTTGTCTTACACCCTTCTTAATACGAGCACTTCGTTCTTGATCGTCCACTCTTATTATTCCTTCTTGGTTGTTGTACACATTGTATATGACCCATCTCTCCCTATAGCTTACCCATACTTTTTTCAGAATCTCGAACAGCTTGCACCATTTTATATTGTCGAACGCTTTTTCCAGGTCGAAAAATCCTATGAAAGTGTCTTTAATTTTCTTTAGTCTTGCTTCCATTATTAGCCGTAACGTCAGAATTGCCTCTCTCGTCCCTTTACTTTTCCTAAAGCCAAACTGATCGTCACCTAGCGCATTCTCGATTTTCTTTTCCATTCTTCTGTATATTATTCTTGTAAGCAGCTTCGATGCATGAGCTGTTAAGCTGATTGTGCGATAATTCTCGCACTTGTCAGCTCTTGCCGTCTTCGAATTGTGTGGATGATGCTTTTCCGAAAGTCAGATGGTATATCACCAGACTCATATATTCTACACACCAACGTGAATAGTCGTTTTGTTGCCACTTCCCCGAATGATTTTAGAAATTCTGATGGAATGTTTTGTATCCCTTCTGCCTTATTTGACTGTAAGTCCTCCAAAGCTCTTTTAAATTCCGATTCTAATACTGGATCCCCTATCTCTTCTAAATCGACTCCTGTTTCTTCTTCTATCACATCAGATTCTCCCCCTCATAGAGACTTTAATGTATTCTTTCCACCTATCTGCTCTCTCCTCTGCATTTAACAGTGGAATTCCTGTTGCACTCTTAATGTTACCACCGTTGCTTTTAATGACACCAAAGGTTGTTTTGACTTTCCTGTATGCTGAGTCTGTCCTTCCGACAATCATATCTTTTTCGATGTCTTCACATTTTTCATGCAGCCATTTCGTTTTAGCTCCCCTGCACTTCCTATTTATTTCATTCCTCAGCGACTTGTATTTCTGTATTCCTGATTTTCCCGGAGCATGTTTGTACTTCCCCCTTTCATCAATCAACTGAAGTATTTCTTCTGTTACCCATGGTTTCTTCGTAGTTACCTTCTTTGTACCCATGTTTTCCTTCCCAATTTCTGTGATGGTTCTTGTTAGAGATGTCCATTCCTCTTCAACTGTACTGCCTACTGCGCTATTCCTTATTGCTGTATCTATAGCGTTAGAGAACTTCAAACGTATCTCGTCATTCATTAGTACTTCCGTATCCCACTTCTTTGCGGATTGATTCTTCCTGACTAATGTCTTGAACTTCAGCCTACTCTTCATCACTACTATATTGTGATCTGAGTCTATATCTGCTCCTGGGTACACCTTACAATCCAGTATCTGATTTCGGAATCTCTGTCTGACCATGATGTAATCTAATTGAAATCTTCCCGTCTCTCCTGGCCTTTTCCAAGTATACCTCCTGCTCTTGTGATTCTTGAACAGTGCATTCGCTATTACTAGCTGAAACTTGTTACAGAACTCAATTAGTCTTTCTCCTCTTTCATTCCTCGTCCCAAGCCCATATTCTCATGTAACCTTTTCTTCTACTCCTTACCCTACAACTGCATTCCAGTCGCCCATTATTATTGGATTTTCGTCCCCCTTTACATACTGCATTACACTTTCAATATCCTCATACACTTTCTCTATCTGTTCATCTTCAGCTTGCGACGTCGGCATGTATACCTGAACTATCGTTGTCGGTGTTGGTCTGCTGTTGATTCTGATTAGAACAACCCAGTCACTGAACTGTTCACAGTAACACACCCTCTGCCCTACCTTCCTATTCATAACGAATCCTACACCTGTTATACCATTTTCTGCTGCTGTTGATATTACCCGATACTCATCTGACCAGAAATCCTTGTCTTCCTTCGACTTCACTTCACTGACCCCTACTACACTCCTGGAAAATGAAATAAGAACACCGTGAATTCATTGTCCCAGGAAGGCGAAACTTTATTGACACATTCCTGGGGTCAGATACATCACATGATCACACTGACAGAACCACAGGCACATAGACACAGGCAACAGAGCATGCACAATGTCGGCACTAGTACAGTGTATATCCACCTTTCGAAGCTTTGCAGGCTGCTATTCTCCCATGGAGACGATCGTAGAGATGCTGGATGTAGTCCTGTGAAACGGCTTGCCATGCCATTTCCACCTGTCGCCTCAGTTGGACCAGCGTTCGTGCTGGACGTCCAGACCGCGTGAGACGACGCTTCATCCAGTCCCAAACATGCTCAATGGGGGACAGATCCGGAGATCTTGCTGGCCAGGGTACTTGACTTACACCTTCTAGAGCACGTTGGGTGGCAAGGGATACATGCGGACGTGCATTGTCCTGTTGGAACAGCAAGTTCCCTGTCCGGTCTAGGAATGGTAGAACGATGGGATCGATAACGGTTTGGATGTACCGTGCACTATTCAGTGTCCCCTCGACGATCACCAGTGGTGTACGGCCAGTGTAGGAGATCGCTCCCCACACCATGATGCCGGGTGTTGGCCCTGTGTGCCTCGGTCGGACGCAGTCCTGATTGTGGCGCTCACCTGCACGGCTCCAAACACGCATACGACCATCATTGGCACCAAGGCAGAAGCGACTCTCATCGCTGAAGACGACACGTCTCCATTCGTCCCTCCATTCACGCCTGTCGCGACACCACTGGAGGCGGGCTGCACGATGTTGGGGCGTGAGCGGAAGACGGCCTAACGGTGTGCGGGACCGTAGCCCAGCTTCATGGAGACGGTTGCGAATGGTCCTCGCCGATACCCCAGTAGCAACAGTGTCCCTAATTTGCTGGGAAGTGGCGGTGTGGTCCCCTACGGCACTGCGTAGGATCCTACGGTCTTGGCGTGCATCCGTGCGTCGGTGCGGTCCGGTCCCAGGTCGACGGGCACGTGCACCTTCCGCCGACCACTGGCGACAACATCGATGTACTGTGGAGACCTCAAGCCCCACGTGTTGAGCAATTCGGCGGTACGTCCACCCGGCCTCCCGCATGCCCACTATACGCCCTCGCTCAAAGTCCGTCAACTGCACATACGGTTCACGTCCACGCTGTCGCGGCATGCTACCAGTGTTAAAGACTGCGATGGAGCTCCGTATGCCACGGCAAACTGGCTGACACTGACGGCGGCGGTGCACAAATGCTGCGCAGCTAGCGCCATTCAACGGCCAACACCGCGGTTCCTGGTGTGTCCGCTGTGCCGTGCGTGTGATCATTGCTTGTACAGCCCTCTCGCAGTGTCCGGAGCAAGTATGGTGGGTCTGACACACCGGTGTCAATGTGTTCTTTTTTCCATTTCCAGGAGTGTATATCTAGATTGAGCCTTTGCATTTCCCTTTTCAGATTTTCTAGTTTCCCCACCTCGTTCAAGCTTCTGACATTCCACGCCCCGACTCGTAGAACGTTTTCCTTTCGTTGATTATTCAATCTTTTTCTCATGTTAACCTCCCCCTCAGCAGACTATTCCGGAATCTTTTGCCAATGGAGAGATTATGATGACACTTCTTCAAATACAGGCCACATGTCCTGTGGATACACGTTACGTGTCTTTAATGCAGTAGTTTCCATTGCCTTCTGCATCCTCATGTCGTTGATCTTTGCTGATTCTTCTGCCTTTAGGGGCAATTTCCCACCCCTAGGACAAGAGAGTGCCCTGAGCCTCTATCCGCTCTTCCGCCCTCTTTGACAAGGCCGTTGGCAGAATGAGGCTGACTTCTTATGCCGGAAGTCTTCGGCTGCCAATGCTGATTATTTATCAAAATTTAGGCAGTGGCGGGGATCGAACCCAGGACTTAAGACGTTTTGATTATGAATCAAAGACGCTACCGCCAGACCACGGGTACCACCACCCCTAGAACTTAGTACTACTTAAACCTAACTAACCCAAGGACATCACACACTTCCATGCCCGAGGCAGGATTCGAACCTGTGACTGTAGGGGTCGCGCGGTTCAAGACTGAAGCACCTAGAACCGCTCGGCCACCACTGCCGTCTCAGTTTTAGTTATCGAAACATTACAGGAAACCAATAGTACAAAGAGAGTCTGGTAATTTCGATGTATGTCTAGAACTTCTAATTCTTAAATCATCCAAGATATTGAAATAAGTTTTTCATTCTGTTTTATATTTCTTTTTTTAAGAATTGGTATTCGAAAAAATTCGTGAAGTGGCTAACTTTCCTGGCGATGAAACTTACCGCCATATTATCCTAGAAATTATTGCGGTATAAGGTATCGCTAAGCGTGATTCACATGTAAGGCTGCCCATCGTTTTACAAAACTTTCCGGCTGTTTTCTTGTTTCCACTAAAGCTGTCCTTCTAAACACGAGTTTAGACACCTATTCTGAATAGCTTCCCTACACGTCGTCTAGCATGTTTGAAGGTAACATATAATGTAGTTTGCAACAAACATAGCTGTCTCTGTATGAAGAAGGTCCAAGGGGAAATATGTATCTTAGCACCACAAGACTATCTACTTGCTGTACACCTTTAAAAGGATGGAGCGTGGCACGAGATCACCATATGGTCACTATGATTTGCAGTCTTAGCACATCAGTCGGATAATCTTGCGAAAAGTTTCAACACCAACGTTAAGAAGTGCTGTCACTGTACTCGTTGTTTAAAGTGCCTTAGATCGGCGCCTATATAAAATTTAAAAAAAAAAATGGTTCAAATGGCTCTGAGCACTATGGGACTCAACTGCTGAGGTCCCCTAGAACTTAGAACTAGTTAAACCTAACTAACCTAAGGACATCACACACATCCATGCCCGAGGCAGGATTCGAACCTGCGACCGTAACGGTCTCGCGGTTCCAGACTGCAGCGCCAGAACCGCGCGGCCACTTCGGCCGGCTAAAATTTTAAACTAAGGAACCACAAAGAAATGTTGATAAGGTTTTCACCAACGGGTAGACTGATTCAGAAAGTGTATTCGTCTATATAATTCATGGTTATGGTACTGGTGAGGTGGTAATATATGTATTGTCTCTTGTTTCATATTTAATTGGTGTTTGGAGAGACATCTCGCTGGGGTTTTGGGAAATACAAGTGGTCAGCTACAGAGGAGGTGTTATCCTACGGGAAAGCAGTTAAGTAAACTGGCGCCACAGCTCCTCAGAGGAGTGAAGCTTAAACTAAATCTATACTTGTCTATAAATATTAAAAATTAAAATACATCACCGCGTTTTTTTGTCTATGTGAAGACTAGTGTCAGGAAGTGCTACAGAGATTTTGATTCAATTTTCGCTAATAGATACATGGATTAATGAAGAAGTGTTTTGCATACAGTTTACCTTAACAACATTACGTGCCTTTTCGTGTAATATCAGTGTGCCAATAACCCCGTTTCTCGCCAACGTCCCTTTCGATCTAGCACACTTCTCGGATGATTTTGGGAACTGTTTCAAGAGCACCATTGGAAAGAGTTATATGGTTTTACTTGTGTTTTCAAAAGCCGTAGTATACCGTCAAGAAATGAAAATCGCTCCACTTGCTTCGATATCTTTGCTGATACAGGATTTAAGACTATTAAATATGTAACAAAATTACATGTCCTTCTGTTTCCTGTCACTTTTCGATAACATCGTTTCCATATCTCGAACCCTTCAAGAACTAAAATGTGTGTTAAGCGTTACGCGACTCACTCTGTACGCGATTGACATGTTAAGTTGCAGACCCAAGAATAACATTCCTCTTTAGCGGAGTTCGGGAAACAATTTTCATATCGCATTTTTCCACTTTAGCCTTAGACGAAGAAGTCGAGATGGCGTATTCGAACGGTCAGGAAGTACACCATAACATTTGTGAACCGGCCGGAGTGGCCGTGCGGTTCTAGGCGCTACAGTCTGGAACCGAGCGACCGCTACGATCGCAGGCTCGAATCCTGCCTCGGGCATGGATGTGTGTTATGTCCTTAGGTTAGGTAGGTTTTATTAGTTCTAAGTTCTAGACGACTGATGACCTCTGAAGTTAAGTCGCATAGTGCTCAGAGCCATTTGAACCATTTGAATATTTGTGAATTCAAGAAAAGCATATGATTCTGCATCCATCAACGCACAATGGAAAGCGATGCAGAATGTGGGTGTAGAAACACAACAAGTATCCCTAATTCGGAGAATATACTACCAGTCGTAGGCAGTAGTTAAATCAGGGAGAAAGTTGAGTGATACATTGATAACATTGGAATGTCTTAAACAGGGCCACAGTATATACTGGGACGGTGGAATCAGTAATGTGGCGGCACGGAAAATTCTCACCAGCATGGTACTATCTACTCATTATTGTTTTTCGATGATTAGGTACTGATAACACAAAGTAGAAAGGAAGCAGGATATATGGTAAATAATGTAAGTATGAGAACGATGCGGGCTTAGAATAAATATGAGAAAAACACAATATCTACTAGTGGGCGGAGAGGGGAGGGAAACACCACTGCCCCAACAACTATTAGTGCTGCAAACCAGTAAAAATACGTGGGATGTATCATCCGTTTCTCGGGAAGCTTTGAAGCGGATGTGCAGCGCAGGATCCAGCAGAAGAGAGGAACAATTAAAATGCTAAATGGCGTTCTGTGGAGCTGGGCAATATCAAAAGAAACAAAGATGACGACTCTGCAAACAGTAGTGGGAAGTAAAGTAACATAAAGTGCAGAAAAATGGGTCCTGTGGAGCGGCGGAGAAGCAGAGTACAGGCAGCAGAGATGGATGGAATGAGAAGTGCAACCAGAATATCCAGAACAGAGCGGAGAAACAATGAGGAAAGAAGGGAGATAAAGGATACATAACAACCAGTTGCGCAAGGAACAGAGAATGGCGCTCTTCAATGGTACTGTCATGTATGGAGAATGAAGCAACGACGATGGCCAGAAGCAATCCTGGAGTGGCAGGAAAGAGGAAGCACAGAGGGTCGAGAGTAACATGGATAGCGGGAGTAATTCCAATGACGACGAAGAGAGATCTGAGTGAGGAAGACTCCCTCTGGCAAGAAATCTGGCGAATGAGAATACACGGCAACTGGTGAAGAGTGAGAAAGCCTGTAAAAGTACAACTAATATTTTCCTAGCGGTCTCGAGAAATTGTGCAATGCTGTGTGGCTCGTCATAAGGAAACGACAAGTATAGCACTCGTCAAAACGTCGAAGTATCTCAACACTGCCACTCGGCTGGAAACCTAGGGCTTTCCATACTCCAGAGAATATTTACATGATGATGGGTAGCAGGATGCCGAACGTTAATTTAAGAGGATAATAAGAAATCACATCTCTCCATACTAGTGTAAGTTTCAAGTACGGTGATGCACCACCTTCTTTTATTTAGAAACACGTTTTGTCTGCGATGAATCACTTAGATAGCAACATCGCTTCACGATATGTTCTGGGGAACATACCCAGGGAGGTGGACTGGGAGTTGGAATATCCACCTGAGAGGTGAATATCCCTTTTTTTACACATATGAAGTCATTATTGAATAGTGGGAGCTATCTGAAAAATTAAGTGAATGTAGTGTTGAAGTACAATTATTTAATTTTTATTCAGTTAAGAAAAATGGCTCTTAGCGCTATGGGATTTAACATCTGACGTCTTCAGTCACCTAGAACTTAGAACTACTTAAACTTAACTAACCTAAGGACATCACACAGATCCTTGTCCGAAGCAGGATTCGAACCTGTTACCGTAGTGGTTGCGCGGTTCCAGACTGTAGCGCCTAGAACCGCTCGACCACATTGGTCGGCAGTTAAAAAAAAAAAAAAAAAAAAAAAGTTGTGTCAGTCCTCTGCAGTATTTTAGCTGTACAGAAATATCGAGCAGCGTCGCTAGTCCTTAGATAAGCTAACAGAAGAATTTAGAACATGTGGTGAATCCGATGGGTCACATTCCCTGTTTATCGTACCTGGCACATTATCATCAGAATTGAGACCGCTCACTTTTTCAGTTGGTTAGTGGTGATCGACTTTAGTAGTAATAGTAGCATTATCTTTTTATAAGATATACTGATTCAGCTCGTTTTCGGATAGTTTTGAGCGTGTGTCGTGTTTTAGCGGTCAGATCGTTTTTGTCAGGGACATATAAAACCCAAGAACCAACTTCAGAACCAAAGCCTTCAGAAAACATTTCCTCCGTCGTATGCATGATTCGTCTCCTTGTGTTAGACAGATTTTATTTCTCCACCCATTGCAATATAAAAAAGAGCCCGAGTTAACTACCAACATATTCTAGGACTTCCCTGTTGAATGTAATTATTGAAAAGAGTTGTACAAAGAGTAGCTAACTCTATTCACAAACAAGGAATTAAGTAACAATAGCAAAACGAATGAGCCACATTACGTGAAACTAAAACGGACACTTTATGAAGCACATACCGTACAGAAAATACATGTAACGAGTAAAATTGTAGTTAATAAAGGAAGAGACTCATACTAAAACGAAGTGAAGCCATGCATAAAATTAACTAACTTGGTAATTGTGGTTTTATCAACAAATTTATTCAGTCTAAACTCCTCTAAGTAAGCTTACTAAACCTTAAATCAAGCTTCAGCGTAGTCAGGTAACTAAAAATCTCATGTAAAATAAAATGAAGAATAAGTTGGGTTATCCGTCACAATAGCGCGAGTTCAGGAGCGTCAGACTGGACGAATATGTGCTCTTACCTGGAACATCCGCTTATGAAGAGGTGTGGATCTGGAAAGGAAGCAAGTTTTGTCGGGTAAATTGGCACGGTGAATCACCTAATCATCACCTCCACTATGACTAAATTGCAGATGAGACTTTCGTAGCCGGCTAGAAACGTAGGGCGATTTTCAGTGCCTCTGGAGGAACAAATGTAGGCCATAGCCGCCTCCTTTAAAACTCCCTACAGCACTCGTACATTTTCTGCAACGGCTAAAACAAATCACCGTACAACGCTGTCATTTTGGGATGAATTTCGATTGGTTTGCCACCTTCACTACACGAAGAACGCATCGCAGATCACTGCTCAACTGCAGTGCATGTTAACAATGGGACGGCCATCTTGTTTTGGACGCTGGTGCCTTCTCCTGCGTTGTAGCAGCATACTGCCACCTGACAGTCACCTTCTGAAAGACAATGAACACTACTGCCACTTACCTACTCTATTACCCAATTTTCGAAATTTTGTGGAAGTTTTAAGTTTTACCTTTGAATCACCCTCTTGTTACATAACCTTGGCACATTAATAAAAGTACCAAATACTCCCTATTGGTCATTCGGGCATTCGGATCCACCGGAAAGAGCCAACAAAAATGTGCTGAGCTTTTTAAATTTTTTTAAATGGCCTATTCATATTAGGTCACATACTTTCCATGCGACAATAAAGCCATTAGGAGCTACACTCGTCGGCAGAACATGCGGGCGGGACGGCAGAATGAGCACGTGGAGCGTGACGGTACGATAACCATTCAAAGGAAAATCGCGCGACCGAGTAATCAGCGAGTGCACGGGGTGTGAGTCTCTCCGTCCCTCTCTCCAGGGTGTGTGGGCGGCGAGAAGGTGGGGGAAAACAGCTGCGGGCGAACCTCTGGCTTATCTGCCGGCACGCTACCTCAAATGGACGAGACGTGCCCTGAATGAGGCGTCCACCGCAACACACGCCACTGTGTGTGTGTTTGTGTGTGTGTGTGTGTGTGTCTGGCGACACAGTGTCTGCCGCCACCCGCAGCTTCAGCAGCGGACACGCAGAAACAGAGAGGCAAGAAAAAAAAAAGTTTTAAAATACACAGTCACGTGTGCTCTGGTTCGTGAAACACAGGGGCTCACAGAGAGGCTTCACGTTTCTGTTTTCAGAAATCTCGAATGCACTGAGCACAACTTTGTACTGCTGAACATTTCCTGCTCTACACATCCATTAACTACCATCCTTCCCGATGCTATTTGAATGGTGGAATCACTACAAAAACACAGTCAAATGAGAACTGCTGAAAAAAATTGCGAATAGGAATCGCGCACTTAGAGTTGCATGCAAACTTAAGCATGTAGACAGAGAGTTCATCCGGTCCGGGAATCGAGAATCTCGAACAGTTTGCCTGTTACTGGCGTCAATCCTGGCAAAATACCGGTCCAAGAGATTACAAGATTTTCGAGAATGTTTTAATTTCAACAATATAAATCTGACATAAAAATGCAGGAGGCAGGCAACCATTATGATAATAACAAGTACACTACTGGCCATTAAAATTGCTACACCACGAAGAAATGCAGATGATAAACAGGTATTCATTGGACAAATACATTATACTAGAACTGACATGTGATTACATTTTCACGCAATTTGGATGCATAGATCCTGAAAAATCAGTACCTCGGCCATAATAAAGGCCTTGATGTGCCTGGGCATTGAGTCAAACAGAGCTTGGACGGCGTGTACAGGTACAGCTGATCATGCAGCTTCAAAACGATACCACAGTTCATCAAGAGTAGAGACTGGCGTATTGGGCCGAGCCAGTTGTTCGGCCACCATTGACCCGACGTTTTCAGTTGGTGAGAGATCTGGAGAATGTGCTGGCCAGAGAAGCAGTCGAACATTTTCCGTATCCAGAAAGGCCTGTACAGGACCTGCAACATGTGGTCGTGCATTATCCTGCAGAAATGTAGGGTTTCTCAGGGATCGAATGAAGGGTATAGCCACGGATCGTAACTCATCTGAAATGTAACGTCCACTTGTTCAAAGTGCCGTCAATGAGAACAAGAGGTGACCGAGACGTGTAACCAATGGCACCCCATACCATCACGCCGGGTGATAGGCCAGTATGGAGATGACGAATACACGCTTCCAGTGTGTGCTCACCACGATGTCGCCAAACACGGATGAGACCATCATGATGCTGTAAACAGAACCTGAATTCATCCGAAAAAGTGACGTTTTGCCACTCATGTACCCAGGTTCGTAGCTGAGTACACCATCGCAGGCACTGCTGTCTGTGATGCAGCGTTAGGGGTTACCGCAGCCATGGTCTTCGATCTGATAGTACATGCTGCTGCAAACGTCGTCGAACTGTTCGTGCAGATTGTTTTTGGCTTGCAAACGTCCCCATCTACTAAGGGGTCGAGACGTAGCTGCACGATCCGTTACAGGCATGCGCATAAGATGCCTGTCGACTGCTAGTGATACGAGGCCGCTGGGATCCAGCACGGCGTTCCGTATTACCCTCCTGAACCCACCGATTCCATATTCTGCTAACAGTCATTGGATCTCGACCAACGCGAGCAGCAATGTCGCGATATGATAAACCGCAATCGCCATAGGCTACAATCCGACCTATATCAAAGTCGGAAACGTGATGGTACGCATTTCTCCCCCTTACACGAGGCATCACAACAACGTTTCACCAGGCAACGTCGGTCAACTGCTGTTTGTGTCTGAGAAATAGGTTAGAAACTTTCCTCATGTCATCAGTTTGTAGGTGTCACCACCGGCGCCAACCTTGTGTGAATGCCCTGAAAAGCTAATCATTTGCATATCACAGCATCTTATTCCTGTCGGTTAAATTTCGCGTCTGTAGCACGTCATCTTCGTGGTGTAGCAATTTTAATGGCCAGTAGTGTAATTCTCCATTCACGCTGACCTGCGAATGTTTGTTTCGCATACAACGTCAAACGCCATATGTACGTGAAGTAACCGCACCTGTATACGTGATGATGGATTAATTCCAAAACGAGCATACGGTATAGCCTCCCAGATATATGACATCCTAACTAATAGAACTCAGTCTGCTGTCCTCTACGGCGAGTGTTCACCGGAGGCAGTGGTTACATCAGCGATGCCCCAGGGAGGTATTATAGGACCGTTGCTATGTTCTATATACAAACATGATGTGGCGGGCAGGGTGAGCAGCAATCTGTGTTTGTTCGGTAATGACGCTGTGGTGTAGAGGGAGGAGTCGAAGACCAGTGACTGTAGGATGGAACAACACCTAGACAAAATTTCTAGTTGGTGTGATGAATGGCAGCTAGCTCTAACAAGGGGAGGCCACCAATTGTGAAATTCAGATTCGATTCATACTGCACATAATAAAAGCTCATGGCCAGAGGTGTAATGTGGCAAAGCACCAAGATGCACTTCTCAGCCGTTGTCGAGAAAACCGAGTTAAAAGAAACCGTTGCGGTGAAATACTCTCCACGATTAATAGTTTTCTACAGCGTCGTGGCGCAGCGGTAAGCGCTCGGGATTGTAATCTGAAAGTCGCCGGATCCAATCTCGTGCGATGCAATCTTTGTTTTTTAGTATTTGTTTTTTGTAATTCAAATGTGTATATACACACACACACATATATATATATATATATATATATATCCCCGGCAATCAGTTGCAACAATTATGCATATAATAAGTTGTTGAAAGTCGTTTGTCGTGGAAGAACTGGCGACTTCGAACATCATTATGTTTTCCGCAAATAAAGTTGTATTTCACAAATGTTATTAATTGTCTTCATAATGTTTACCACGTATAGTTAACGGAAGACGTAGAAACGATATTCCGAAACGAATACGTATTGCGTAAGTAAAACGTTCGAATTAGAATAGAGACCCCACGAACACAAATTTGCTGTGGCAGGTATAAAATATAAATTCCGTTACTCGCTCGTTACACTTGATGGACAGATGTTGAATGGGCCGAAACGAGCCGCCGCATAACAGCGTAGTTACATGCTAACTTCGAAAGATGGTAGATGCGGTCCCTAGCGCAACTTATAACATCGTTGAAAATGACTGCGGACGTGAGAGTTTTGGTACACCCTGTTAAACAAACGGAAAAATGGAGGCGGTACAATTGGAGAGCGATCCGACTTCTCCAACATCCATAAGCAATTCATTAATAGTTTATATATATATTTGAATTACAAAAAACTAATAATGAAAAAAGTAGCATGGTGCGGGATTCGATCCGGCGACCTTCGGATTACAAACCCAAGCACTTACCTTGCGCCACGACGCTGTAGGAAATTATTAATCGTAGAGAGTATTTCACCGCAACGGTTTCTTTAAACTGTCGATTTTCTCGACAACGACTGAGAAGTGCATCTTGGTGCTTTGCCACATTACACCTCTGGCCATGAGCTTTTATTATGCGCAGTATGAATCGAATCTGAATTTCACAATTGGCGGCCTCCCCCTGTAAGTGTAGAAAAATGTAAGTTAACGCGGATGAGTAGGGAAAACAGACCCGTACTGTCCAGATACAGCATTATTACTGTCCTGATTAGCACAGTCACGCCGTTTAACGTTGCGAAGCGATACGACACGGAACGGGCATGTGAGGAATGTGGTAGGGAAAGCGAATGGCCGACTTCGGTTTATTGGGAGAATTATAAGAAAATGTGATTCATCTGCCAAAGGAGACCTGATATAGGACGCAGGTGCGATCTGTTCTTGAGTACCGCTTGAGTGTGTGGGATCCGCACCAGGTCGGACTGAAAGAAGACATCGAAGCAGTTCACAGGCTAGCTGCTAGACTTTTTTACCCGTAGGTTCGATTAGGATGCAGTTGTTACGGATACGCTTTGGGTGCTCAAGTGGTAATCCCTGGAGGGCAGAAAAATTTCATTTCAAGGAACGCCACTTAGAAAATTTAAAGAATCTACATTCGAAGCAGCCGAGCGGTCTGAGACGTCATGGTCCGCGTGGCTTACCCCGTCGAAGGCTCGAGTCCTCCCACGGGCATAGGTCTGTGTGTGTGTCGTCTTTAATTTAAGTTAGTTCAAGTTAGATTAAGTAGTGTGTAAGCTTAGGGACCGATGGCCTCAGCAGTTGGGTCCCTTAAGACCTTACCACAAGTTTCCAATTTTTTTATTTATTTATTTATTTATTTATTTATTTATTTATTTTTTTTTTTTTTTTTTGCATTTGAAGCTGACTGTAGAACGTTCCTACTGCGGCCAACATACATTTCGCGTAGAAAGACAGAAGAAATTAGGGCTCATACGGAGGCATACAGACTTTCGTTTTTCCCTTGCTCTGTTTGCAAGTGGAACAGGTAAGGAAGCGACTAGTAGTGGAACAGCGTACCCTCCGCCACACGCCGCGCGGTGGGGTGCGGAATATGAATGTAGATGAAGATGTAGATATGTGCAATAAAGTCATTCCTTGTCTGATCATTCCTTGTAGGACGTCGGACTTTAACCACTGCGACCCAATCAGCATGCATGCAGACTACTGATGGTTTTAACTTCAATCTTGACGTATGGTAACAAATGAGAAAAAAGCATTTTTATGTGATAAAATTACAATCTGACAATTTTCACATGTTTTCTTTGCGTGTGCTGTTTCTTTGCTAAATGTGGTGACTCTAGGTCAACAGGAAATAACCTACAGGTGTGAGTTGGCAAGTACCAAAAATTTATGACATATATGGCACCTTCTGATCCCATTGACTTAGACCTTAGTATCTGACATACATTCCAGCTTGATGTATCTACATGTCGCTGAGAGGAAGAGGTCTCAAGAGACGGACGAACAGAGAGTCATGTAACAAGTAACAAAATTTTATTCATGTGAAACCTTGCTTCTTGCCAAATATTATGATTCGCGGCCAACGGAAATGATGAATGAGTTGGCGAGTATGAAAATATACGACATGAATATCCGTATATTTTGATTGCATTGACTTGGAAGCTTAATTGTTTCACACCGTAACAGACCTTAGTTCTGAGTATGTGATATAAATTTCAGCACGATATGTCTACCCGTCCTGAGAAAAAGGGTTTATAACAGTCGGACAGACAGACGTGCCAGACAAAGAAAATCATTCTCGGTACTAACAAACAAGTAACGCTTTTCATAACTCTGGTGCACGAGGATCTTACTGGATTCCCATTACATTTGCACTCAATACTATGCGCAATAAATTCCTTCCTCCGCTCAAATTAACGGAGTATCTCCTCCGCAGCGAATACAGCAGCATCTTGGCTAATGAGTTAAGGATACAAGCATTAACAGTATGGATAAAACAATGGATTCACGGAATTACAGTTGAATATTGCTATTGTTTTACGTTCCCAGCGAGCGATCCAAGAGTCCCAGAGAACACTCAAGACTGAAATGTTATGACCATTCTCGACGAAAATTAACTGTCCTCAAATAATCAGCGTTGCTCTATCCGAGAAAGGAGCTTGTTTCATTTACACACAGTATGTTCCAAATAACAGATTTAGGAGAACAGTTTTCTATAGATTTCCTAATTTGCATTCTGCATCGAGTTCCGTTCTAAATTAGTAAGTAAAATACTATAGGACGGAGTGTCTCAAAAGAGCGTAATAGGACCTTCGATATTATCAATATAGACAAATAATTTATTAAATAGTGGCACCAGCACTACAATACTGTACCCTGACGATGCGCTGACTAAATGAAGGCACCGATCCTATAATATATAAGAAAATACCATAAAAACCACATGACAAAATTACCACTGCAGTAAATGGCAGTCCTTTTTAAACGTGCATAAGTGAATGATCATAGGAAAACGAAGAGAAGCCGATCAGTTACAAAATTAGCGGTGAACGTCTTTACCACTTCACATTATACAAATAAGACTACGCAGCATTTGGAAATTTTAGAACGATTATTTTAAAACAGTAAGCACATAGTTAAGTATTCCTTTCCGATTACAAATCTGATTTTGGTTTTTCTGAATCACGCCAGATTTTTGTACGAACGCCGTCTGAAGTTTCAGCTATAATCACATTTTTCTAACACAGAATTTTTTAATAACACTAAAAAGGCTTTGCTTATTTTTTAACATTGTATGGAATCACTACGCGTAACGTCAGATTACATAATAGAAAATGTTCACTTAAAAATGGTAGAGACTATTGTAAAACCACACACATGTATGAAAATTTACCTTTACTGGAATATTCTGCAACAGTATTTTGACCATGGTTTTATATCATGCGTGTTTACTGTTGTCCAGAACGGTGGCCACTGCATCCTTAAATGAGACCCAAGTCTTCGTTTCTCTGGTTTATTTAAACAATCTTCCGTTAGTTAAATTTCTCATTTGCGGCCCCACAAAGATCGCTTTTTAAGTCTTTTGGAAATCTTGTTACGGATTACACGTCATCATCTTCAGGAAGCGCTTTATCGAACAGTATCATTAATCCAAGTTTGGTGTGAAGAGCAGGTCGGAGTATCTTTCTTGGTTGAACAACAGATCGATTTATTATACTCTGTGAGTTGGTCCGGAGGATTTGTCTTCCGAATCAGTTAATTACCTTCCAATGCTTGTCTTTGGCTCGGCAGTCTTACTGACAAGCGATACACGGTATTTCCGTATATCTAGATTGTTGATCAAGTATCGTGCTAACAATTTGCAAATCCCCAAATGGCGTAGAAGAATATTTTTCACAGTTCACGTATTTCAACATAGCTTTAAGATTTCATTACGTATCCTCATGATGTACTGAATGGACAGCAGCAACTGAGCCAAGAAACTTTCCATTATCGAAAAGTACGCCTTTCTGGCCCCGTTTTTACATGCGTATAAACAGACCCCTCTGACATGGATTATAAGTGACTTTAAAGAAATTCAAAACAGAAAAAAATGAAAAAAAAAACATATCATCTGCTTAAGGAATTTCGTTAGTCTTACGGGTTTCAACACAGCAGTGTTTCAGCAAACGTATATAACTTCCAAATAATTCTTTAGTATATTGCTCTAGGTTTCGTCACCTCTAAGGATGTCTTCAACAGTATGAAATTTTAAAGGTCCTCTCAAATAATATATAGAAAAATAAGTTTGACAGAGATATTAACCAAGATGAAAAAAGTCGTAACATAGGAAGGTTATTTACGTGAAGTTACATTGCGAGAAGGCAATAGTCAAAGTTCAGAGCAAAGAAGCTAATGTCAAAATTAAATATTTAAAACGACACAGCTTTTGTTGCATAAAACATTATCAGACCGATCGGCCCACTGACTCACATTGCTGAGACGAAAACAAGACAGAAATTGTGCCGCCTATGGAGCACAGACATTGACATATATTATTATGTATACTAAGTAGTCAGATAAATGAATTCCAACAAGGCCGGCCGGTGTGGCCGAGCGGTTCTAGGCGCTTCAGTCTGGAACCGCGCGGCCGCAACGGTCGCAGGTTCGAATCCAGCCTCGGGCATGGATGTGTGTGATGTCCTTAGGTTCGTTAGGTTTAAGTAATTCTAAGTTCTAGGGGACTGATGACCTCCGATGTTAAGTCCCATAGTGCTCAGAGCCACCCCACAATTACAACTAAGAGCCGTTATTGTGCTTTATGGAAATGCCGCTTACGTAAAGCACAGTACATTCTAGAATACTTACACAAACAACTGCACAGTAAAAAAAAAAAAAAGTTGTCTCAGAACTAAAGGCAGGAAAACATAGTAAAAAAATTAAGGAATCAAAATTCCGCGAGTAGCTGGTTAAAGCCATTGAAAAACATTATAACGTAATTGTAACTCTTCGTTGAGTATAAGGCTATCATTCTTAGAAATATGCTTGAAAATCTCCAGCTCTTCGAGTTCATCGAAACTGTGACCTTTCTTTTCTTTACGTAAAATGGAAATTTCTTCAACACTTTTCGGCTCGTGACCGGAAACTAACTGATGATCAGCAAAAGCGGAAATGTGTACATTAGTGTTCTTTTTTACAATAAATGTTCCTTTTACCTGACGCTGGAAGACCTTCCAGTTTATCTCATACAGTAAACAGGTCACTTATTCTTACTAGAAAACGCAGCTCTGCATCCATATTTTTTAACTAGAAGGCGACGAGTTTTGTAAGAAATAGGGTCTAAAATTCGTAATGAAAAAACTTTTTTACGCACATTACTGTCAGAGACAACACTGATGCCTAAAGTAGTAGGTTTGAAGATGTTTTCAAATAACGAGGGATCATAAAAGTTATTAACAGCAGTAGATTTTACTAAATTCATCCCGTCAATAAGCTTGTCTGGTGACAAAGGTACAGAAACTGCACGATGAACGGAAGAATGGAAAAATGTTTCTTATTGGAATGAGGGTGCATTGAAATAATGGCACAGTTTGATCTGTGTTAGTGGCTTTTCGAAAGATAGCGAAGCAAAGTCTGTCGTCGTAAATGGCAATACCAAGGTCCAAGTAATGCAGCTGAATATCATTATTTTCTAATTCACAAGTGAAGCAAATTTTTTATTTTTTTTACTTCTGTTAAAAATTCGAAAAAATTGCTCATTATATTCCGAGAACCACTGTACATGATTAAAACGTCGTCTACATACTGAGAATGTGACGAAATACACAGATCATTAGATGAACAATTAATGAAGACGTTTTCTTCCAGTGAATTAATGAAAATGTCTGCCACGGTAGACTACCCGTTGCCAGGCCATCAGGCTGATGGTATAGTTTACAACTGAAATCAGAACAGCTGTACATGATTACTATTCTTAGAAAACGATTTAGGGCAGTGATTTGCTCATCAGAGATATCTTTTTCGAAAGTACGCAGGTTCTTAACAACGACGTCAATAATTATTTGAATGGATACATTACTATATAGGCTCGTAACATTTAGTATCCGGAGTTAACTGTATGTCTTTGATTTTAGTGACTAGCTTCTGGCTATTGCCGACAGCATAATAATTTCCAAAAACAACAACTTTTTTATTTTATTGTGAAGGATATTGTGTATTGATATCTATAAGACGTTTCTTGTGAAAAGGTTTCAGCAAATGTCTTGCGCTATTCATGGGGAGCCTAATTTCTTTTCGTATCATGGGGATTGGATGTTCTTCTATCAGCCAAACATTGTTCTCTTCAAAAAATTGTAATGTTTTTAACACATTATGGGGGGGGGGGGGGAGGGGATGACGGGTAAATAATATAAATGGTCGATCGTTTTCGGTATAACAGGCACTTCAATCGTCGGTGCGTTCTTTACGCCTACATTCGCCACTTAGAAGAATGTGAAAACTATTTTTGCGGTCCGCCACGAAGTGATGGAGAACATACCGACCATAATTTCCAGTCTGCAAGTCCACATTACTCATTGTGATCACTGAAAGAAAATTTCTCTACTTACTGTTTATTCAGTGGGATCAGGAACAATGACTATAAATAATTTTTGAGTTTTAACTGATCAGTGTATTCAGTATACGTCCTCACGCACAGAATATAATAATATTCCTAATAGTAATAATACCGTCTCTATCGGTAATAGGATTCGTAACAGTTCAGACGCTACTTCTACGGAAAGTTCCAAGTAAAATAGTCTATCGCCCTGACAGCAAATCAAAGAAAGTTAATTGCTCGCCTTAGACATGGAAAACAATCTCACCACTTGCCATGTGGTTTTGTAAACACTACAGGGAGCTCACAAACTGTTGTTTCTGTGAAATCTAGCTGATCCAGGAGGGTGTACAGTCCACACGAGTTCACTTCCTACTTTTACCAAAAATGCTTTTGGTAGCTGCCTGACTGTGACGTCTTTCGAGGCACAGCGCCCACATGCGGTTGACTGACGCAGACAGAGAGATATATCGGTGCTTGCTACTGCCTCTTTGACTGTTTTTATATATGGGCGAAGCGGGCGGCCGAACGGAACAAGTGCTTTCAACCGATCTAGGCACTTGTAGCAGCATCTAAATGACCCCTTTCTCCGACAAATGTAACGTCTATATCATTTAACAATTTAGAAGCTTCTTAATTTTTATGAAATTAGAGTTAGGTTGGATTTAGTTACTGAAAAAGTTTTAGCTCAACCTGACATAAACTTTGCGACTAGAATTTTCAGAGTGGAACTGACAGTAGGAAATGATCTCGGAACTGCCTCTTTTAAGACAGCTTGTAATGATTTTTATTTGCCGGCCTGAGTGGCCGAGCGGTTCTACGCGCTACAGTCTGGAACCGCGCGACCGCTACGGACGCAGGTTCGTATCCTGCCTCTGGCATGGGTGTGTGTGTGATGTCCTTAGGTTAGTTATGTATACGTAGTTCTAAGTTCTAGGTGACTGATGACCTCAGAAGCTAAGTCCCGTAGTGCTCAGAGCCATTTGAACCATTCGATTGTTATTTACAATAAACTTAAAACTAGGTAGAACTGTATTATTTATTGAATGGCACCAAGAGCTGCAATTAGAGCTTTCTCCCAACAAATACAAATGTTACTTAATCTATTATGAATAAGGATATTTTCGTTCAATATTTGGTTTTTAGTAAATAAGTTCAAAACATACAGAGGTAGCTTATTGGTGTCAGAGATATAATGGTTTTGATCAAATTGAGGCTACATACGAATTTTCCTCTTTGTCGGCCCAACATTTAGCATCTTCAGTTTTTCGTAGAAACGCCAATTTTGACAAAAAATATTGTGCTGATCAGGTTGAGATTCGTAACTTTTGAATGTGACGTACATTTGCAAATTCTGAACAGTTTGTCGCTTTTTACCTTCACTATTTAGCGCCATTTATTTTTTCCTAAAATAGTATATTTAGCGAAACACATTCATTTAATCATCATGAGATCTTATAATTTTAACATTAATATACTGAAGCACACACTGACGAAGCTTGGAAACGTTTTAACTTTAATTTCATTCTTAGATTAATGTGCAACCCTTTGTATGTCACTTACAGGCACATTATGATGAAATGGCATTGGTAGCAGTAAACTGGGCTGAGTCCCGGTGCACCCCTCGCCTCTGTACTCCTCACAATGATAAAGGGCATGATTCACCACATTACCCGTTCTGAGTAGCAACGATTACAGCATTCCAGCATTCCCTTTGTCAGATCTCGCTATAAGGTCGTTGTTTCCTTTTAGCTTGACACTAATATTTTAAATCAATTTTTTATCACAGTCTTACTGGCGGGACTTGTTAACGGCATGTTTCTAAAAAAATATAACATACATCATGAGCAACTGTCGTTCGTCGAGAAGTGACCATTTTCATGTTATCGAGGCCTATTTTAAGATCAACAATGATACTTTACGCAACATTTTTGTCTGACCCCTTTTTCAAACAAGGCAGTTTCTTCTCATGCAAAATCCATTTCGTCTTATTCAGAATTCTGTAAAAAAATTTATGCTCAGACCACTGAAAATTACTATTGAAAGATCCCTACGGGTAAGATACTCTTTCGTCAGTTTTTCTTGGTCTTTTAGCAATACGATTTTTGTTGTTGTCTATCCCGTCGTCAATAAAATTTCAAGTTGCATCCATTTGAAAATTAAAATATATGCGAAATAAATGAGCTCAAAATAAAAAGAAACGTACGCCTCTTCATTTTAAAGAAGAACAAATTTTTTCGGAAATAACGTTCCGTAGTAGGTACAGGAAAATGTTTGGATCGTTGTGCCCTGTCATTATTAAGATAGGATTTAACGTAATTTAAGAAAAGTCAATATTTATTAAAATTAATAGTCAATACTGTGTTTAATAATTTTCTTCTTCTGGTCTTATACTTTGGTACCGTCTTGGATACGTTCGACAGTAGAAATCTTAAAATTTTGAGCATGTCTGTCTTTCAGCAATCGCATCTAACTTTCAACAGAGAAATAACAAAGCCAACCGGTTACAAATAACTGTTTAGTACACTGACATAGGTTTGATACATCTCTACGAATGTCCTCATCGGAATGATATTTTGAAAGTCCTGCAAAATAGCGCGCAAAGAAAGAGATTGACACAAAACGTTAACCAAGATAAAGAAAGTGATAAAGAGTGGCTCCTAGGTAAAGTTATGTTGCGAGAAGGCAATAGTACAAGTTTAAAGCAGACATACTCACGTCAAATAAGTTCAATCCCTCGGTAACTTGAAAGCAACAACATCAGACTGGTCGGCACAATGGCTTACGTTCGAAAGGCCACTAACACAGATCAGATTGTGCCGTTAGTTCAATGCACCATCATTGCCTTAGCAAACAATTCTCCATTCATCTGTTCATCGTGCAGTTTCTGTACCTTTGTCACCAGACAAGTTTAATGATGAGATGAATTTAGCAAAATCTATTGTATTATTGCAGTTAATAACGGTTATGATCTCTCACTAGTTGAAAACATTTTGAAAGTTATTGCTGACGCTGAAATGACTACTTTAGGCATGTGCTGTCTCTGACAGTAAAGAGCAAAAAAAAAGTTTTTTGATTTCCACTGTTAGGCTCTATTTCTTATAGAATTTGTCGTCAATTAAAACATATGGCTACAAAGCTGCCTTTTCTACTAAGAATAACTTGCAAAAATTCTTATTCACAATCTCAAGTCACAGTTGCTCCTACACAAAGAGTTTATAAAATCACTGTAATAGGTGTCCCGTTTATTATATAGGGCAGACTGGAAGATCTTCCAGTGTCATATAAAAGGAACATTTATTGGCATAAAGAGGCACTAATGTACATAATTCTATTTTTGCTGGTCTCTTAATTTCCGGTCACAAACCGAAAAGAGTTAAATAAATTTCGATTTTACGTTGACAAAAGGAAGGTCACATGCCTGACGTAGTCTAAGAGCTGAAGATTTTCCAGCATATTTCTAAGAATGATGGCCTCTTCCACAATGATGACTTACTATGACTAGGAATCTGTTTCTTTCAATTTTAATCAACTACTTGGGGAGTTTTGATTTCTTTATAGTTTAGTGTGTTTTCCCGCTTCGAGTTCCGAAACATCCTTTGCTAGAAATCTCATGTTGATGTGTACTACTAAAGTTACAAACATGCAGATGTTTTTTTAGGCTGTGCGGTTGTTTATGTAGGTATTCTACAATATTCTCTACTTTATGTATCATGCATTTCCGTACAGCGTAACAGACAGCTCTTAGTTTTACTTCATTTACTTGACTACTTTGTATTTCCAAAAGTGTTTAAGGTGTAATCTTTAGAATTTTTTATAACTAACTGTTGTTTAATTCGATTGTTTCTCTTATAATGTCTCAAAGGGGCATATGTCGCTATCCGAATCCAACAGGCGGTGCATTTTGTGTTTTATTTTCGCGGCAGCAAAGTAAGCCACAGGGTCGAACAGTCTAACGTTGTTTCCTATTTTTAATGCTGACTTGAGGATGTATGCTTTAAGCTTTTGTTATTTCCTTTTCACAATGTAATTTTGCGTAAGTAGCCTTTCTACGCTACGTCTTTTTTCATCTTTGTTAATGTTTGTGTGAAACTAAATTTTCTATGTATTAATTTACAGAAATTTTAAAATTTCATTCTGATGAAAGCATCCATAGAGATGTAGCAACTTAGGTCGATCTACTGAACAATAATTTGCTACCATTTGGCCGTTTTATTCCTCCGTTTGAATTTTATTCTTGCTTTTCCTTGTCTCTGTACCAAGAGAATGATGCCTCGGGTAGTAGAAAATTATTTTGCTTTCAGTATTGTCCCAAGGAAATCAGTGGCGTTCTGTTTCAATTTCAATACACGAAGATGATTTTACCCTCAGTCTTGACCCAAGAAAATCGGTAGCATGGTTTAACAGATCCAAGTCACGAATACAACAATTTAGTTGTTTTGAGTAAATAACAGTGGTGCAGAATTTACTTCCAACATGTAGTCATCATCATCATCGTACTCTTTTTCCGAGCTGCTCTCCTGTTGTAAGTCTTCAAAAATGGCAAGTGGAATTTTCAATATTCTGTATCCTGCTTACTTTTGGCATTATGAGCTACACTGTTAATCATACAAACATATGAAAACATATACATTCACGTGCATGATTTAGGGGCCCCCTGCAACTCATGGGCACTACAAAGGGTATCGATTTCCTCTTTCCATGCTTCCAAAGGCTGAGTCCGTCAACACAGGCATAGCACACCTTATGCGGTTCGCAGCTTTTGTCTTCATCACCAAGCCTTTTACCAAAATATTTCTATAGGACATTTTCCACGAAGATATTAATGTTCTGCCTTCTTTCCTAACAATTATGTAACTACAAGGAATATAGTAGAGTAGATTCGAGTTGTTGAAATGTTTGTTGGAACTCATTTCTAAGAATCTGCAAAATTACATTTAACAACACTAGTATACATTACTTTCTTCTTCAAAATTGACTTTGGTCTTATATATATAAGGTGTACAACTTTGCTTCCGCCGTCTGCGGATAGGTGGCGACAACGGTAAGTAGCAGTTGAAAGAAATGGATCGCAGACGTCAGGCAGTTAGCTTGGATCTCGGTCAACATAACCTCATTCAAACATTAGTCGATTTGTGTCTGCATCATAAAATTGTTCTTGAACGAAAATTTCAGTTTAATTCTCGTCATTTGTGGGAGGTGTTACTGGTTAGTTTCAATATGAAGAAAACAGCGGCTTAGTCTCATTGAATGCTCTCAAATACGTATGGTAAGGACGCTATTAGTGAAAGAACGTGTCGTGAGTGGTTTCACCGCTACGTCGTAGGCCGGCACAGTGCTGGAAGTGAGAATGTTTTCGAAGATGAAGATTTGGAGACATTGTTGAATGAAGACTCGCGTCAAACTCAAGAAGAATCGGCACGATTAGTCTGAGTGACACAGCAAGCCATTTAAAAACGTATCAAGGCTATGGGCATGATTCAGAAAGAAGGAACTTGGGTCCCGTGTGAGCTGAAACCAAGAGACGTTGAACGGCGTTTGTGTGTTTGTGAACAGTTGCTTCAGGGGCAAGAACGGAAGGCATTTTTGCATCGCATTGTGACTGAGGACGAGAAATGGGTTCATTACGGTAGCCCTAAACGCTAAAAATCATGGGGATATCCCGGCCATGCTTCCACGTCGACGGGCAGTCCCAATATTCATGGCTCCAAGATTATTCTCAGCATTTGGTGGGACCAGCTCGGCGTCACATACTATAATTAAAACGGAGTGAAACAATTACAGCTGCTCGTTATCGAACGAAATTTATGCGTTTGAGCAGAGCTTAAAACACAAACTGCGCAATACAGCGAGACGCACGATAAAGAGATTTTGCAACACGTCAACGCTCGACCCCACGTTGAGAAAGAGGTCAAAACATACTTGGAAACATTAAAATGGGAAGCCCTACCACACCCGCCGTATTATCCAGACATTGCTCTCTCTGTCTATCACCTGTTTAGATCAGTGGCTGACCAACACTTCCGATCTCATGAGGAAGTCACAAATTGGATCGATTGGTGGATCGCTTCAAAAGATGAACAATTTATTTTTCGACGCGGGATTCGTACGTACACTGCCCTACAGATGGGAGAAAGTAGTGGCCAGCGATGGAAAATAATTTGAAAGATACATGTGTAACCAATTTGCCAATTTGGCAATGCAGGCGCTGAGTCCAGTCGATTCTACAGATGGCTAACATTGTCCTGGGATACGTTATGCTACTCGTACTCGAACTGTTCACGTAGTTCAGTAAGCGCCATTTGTTGACTGGTCGCAAGAGTCACTCCTCGTCCCATGACGTAATACACGTGTTCGATTGGAGACCAGTTCGGAGAATTCTGCTTACCAGGGAAGTTGATGAAGGTCTTGCAGAACACGTCGACTTTCACGGTCACTGTGTGGGCATGCACTATCCTGTTGGAACAACATATCAGCTTCCTGTTTCAAAAACGGCAAAGAAATGGGTCTAACAACATTCTGCACTTACGGAGCGCTGGTTAGCTCCCCCTCCAGAAACACCAAAGGTGAACGAAGGTTGTAGCTCATCGCACCCAAGACCACAAGGCCTTAGGTGGAGCCAGTGTGTCTTGGACGAAAGCGCTCTACGGGACTGCGCTCAGCAGGTCTACTTCGTACGCGCAAAAGACTACTACTTGTGTGCCTGCTGAATCTGCTTTAATGGCTTAGGACCACGGTGCGCCATTCCATCTTCAAATCGGTCCTCTGACGACACGAGTCGAGCCGTCAACGTCGATCTGTGGTATGAGTGGAAGACAGGCTAGACGTGTGCGGGGCCAAAACCGCCACTGCTTTCAATACGACGATCCTGGCGGGCATCTTTGCAGCCTGGACGTCCAGAACCTTGTCTACGCATGTGAGAACGTTTGCGTGACTGTTCATACCAGTGTTGTTGTACAAGTGACACAAAACGTCCAACTTGTGTAGCGAATACCCGAAAGGATCATCCCGCCACTCGGAAACTCAATTTGACCCCTTTCAAACTCGCCCAGTTGGCTGTAGGAAGCACAAATGCTTCTCGGAGGAATACTTGCCTGCTTGCTTCACACGTTTCCACCAGAATGAATCTTCTAGCTTTGATATATCCAAGTCCGCCGTTTGAATTACACTTAGCCTAACTCGGCTGCAATTGCAACTGCAGCCAAAATAGGCGTAGTGAAATTGAAGCAGCGGAATATATATATATATATATATACCAAGAGATTTGAATAAAGCCAAAATAATCCTAATGCATAAGAAAAGTAATACTGAAAATATAAAGAATTATCGTGCTATCACTCTTCTATCCATACTGTACAAAGAGTTTGGTTCAAATGGCTCCGAGCACTATGGGACTTAACTTCTGAGGCATCAGTCCCCTAGAACTACTTAAACCTAACTAAGCTAAGGACATGATACACATCCATGCCCGAGGCGGGATTCGAACCTGCGACCGTAGCGGTCGTGCGGTTCCAAACTGAAGAGCCTAGAACCGTTCGGCCACACCGGCCGGCATACAAAGAGTTTACTAAAATTTTGACGACCAGATGAGCAATAAACTTGAATTGGCCGAACCGAATGAACAAGCTGCGTTCCAAGGTTCAAAAATGGTTCAAATGGCTCTGAGCACTATGGGACTTAACATCCGTGGTCATCAGTCCCCTAGAACTTAGAACTACTTAAACCTAACTAACCTAAGGACATCACACACATCCATGCCCAAGGCAGGATTCGAACCTGCAACCTCAGCAGTCGCGCGGTTGCGTTCCAAGGGTTAGTGCAACTGATCATATCCTCACTCTAGGCGAAACTATTAGTACAAAAGATGTGTGCCATCTACCTCTTTGCATTGCCCTCACGGATTCTGAAGCAGCATTCGATTCGATAAGTCACCCAGCTGTGTTTAAGGCTGTTTCAGAACAAGGAATAGAACAGGCTTGTATTAAAGAGTTGTACAACAGATTTGAAGTCCTAGGTGTCGGACGAGCTGAAGAAAACAGTTTCTGACCAATGCAGAGTGCCAGTAATAAACAATGCTGTGAGACATGGACGTTAAATGAGTTCATTATCAGAAACTAATAGTAGCCCAAACAGGAATGGAAAGATCAATGTTGGTCTACAGGAGGAAAGACATAAAGAAAGCGTTGATATCAGGCAGACAACAAAGTTCAGTATCATAGTAGAAAGTGTGAATACCTTGAAATGGCAGTGGGTTTTCCATCTCGCTCGAACAAAAGATGGCTGGTGGTCTAAATAAGCACTAGATTGGAACCGAATTTACCAAAATAGATCAAGAGGAAGAGCTTCGGATAGGTGAGACCGAGAATTAAAAAAATAGCCGAACTAAAATGGCAACGTCAAAATTGGCAGAAATGGAAGAAGCTGCAGCGATCCCGTGTTAAACGTCTACTCAAAGAGGTCACATAATCCAATTGGATGATGATGATGATGATGGTAACGATATTGATGATGATATAATAGCAAAAAGACAACCCCACTACGGTATAGCGTATCAATAATGAACTGAAGTTCCCCCTGCCTAACAATAAGACGGGTGTGAAAAGTGTTGTCAATTGCTAACGGAAAAGCATCCACAGTGTGAGTACCCAGATTTATAGGAATGATGTTCAGACTATGCTAAAGGATTTGTGTTGTTATTAATGTTAATGTCATGACTTGCTCCGTCACTGGTACGGCGACGTAGGGTTGAAATCCTAGCACCCATGTGCATTACAGTTGCACACGGTTAACATGGGTCTGGATAAGGTGGGCACTATTTTCTTCGTAAAGCCGTTTTATCAAAACAACACCAACGGAGGTGCTGCTCTTCGCGAGTATCCGTCATCAAAGGCATACAGAGAAGTGCTCTTTCTGCATCGGGTTTGAAGAAAATTATTTGGAAGCTCGAATTTAGTGGCTATATCGGAATTGCTCCTGGGAGAGGCCGAGGGCCAGTTGCACCATAAATTGTTGAATAAATTGTCATTACCATATCTGAGAAAGCTGACACAATGTTCGAATTTCAAGCATCACACGAGCTGCGTCAGCACAGCTGACCATTCGATAGTTTGGCGTTCGGTAAGTGCTGCGAACAATTGTAAAATGGTACGTCTAGTGCGGTTTCAGGTTGTTATGAAAGAAGATGATTGCCAATGGTGCAACGCTTGTAACCTGGACGTAAACATGGTACGCAATTAACAATTTTTATCCTCTCCTATGGATAGTAAAATGTGTTTCTTTCCATGGTTTATTCTTATTCTCTCTTTTGCATGCCCTTAGAAATGTTTCCGCAAAGTTTTATTGTCGTATGAGAACTCCTTTTCCGGAGGGGTCCTCTAAAGTAGCGAAAGTTTGATCGTAACGACCAACCATTTCGGATACAAGCTGCCATTGTCGTAACAGCTTGGTATAACCCATACGATAGAGTAACAGAGACGCTCCGGAAATTTGCGGAAGAAAGATGATGTAGTTCTCGCTTATTCCTCTTTCCTAATTTAAGGGAATCTGTCCTTGAGGCAGACTGTGCTACAGAGGCATATATTGTACAAACTGCTTAATTATTGTAGATGTACAAGAAACGAGCACCTAGAGGACAATGGAACAAGCAGATTGTAACAGACCTTGTGAGTGGAAGGACTAGACAGAAATGGGTGTGATACAATATTTTGAAACACGTTACAATTATTGCGTTTCCAACACGCAATGAACTTTCCCTTAAAATAATACTAATTACCCCACAAAAACTCTGTCTGTTACAAAGTTTAGACTAGCAAAAATACCCAGTTAATATTACTTACAGATGAGCTCACACACAATTATAATAACACGATGCAAATAGCATTTTACTCAACTGTAATAAAGCAAACAATCATCTCTCAACTCCTAATAACAGCCGGGCGTAATTTAATAACTTGGTCAACAAGCTTAAAGCAACATCAGGAATATTAGAGAATATGTCCCTTTCAACCATGAAATACACTAATGTAAAAAAATCGCCACATCAAAGCATGATTAATGTAGAGTAATGAAAGTTCTGGAATACATTTGTTGCATAACATATTTAAGTGAAACGTTGCAACATCACAGGTTAATTGAAGCACGTGATAAGCCTTGCAAATATGAATTGCTGGGACGTTAATAACCTATGTAACTGCCAGAATATTGAATGCACGTACGCAAAGCAGCACGCATTATGTGGTAGGTGTTATAAGGGGTTCACCAATCTGCTTGGAGCAGATTGGTGTATAGCTCACTTGCTAGAACGACAATTCACAGGCGCTGCCTGAGACGTAAAATATCTATGCCCCTATTAAGAGAGAGCTGCAGTAGAGTCGCAGGTCAGAGCAGTCTCTGTCGCAGTTGCAGTCGCTCGCTGCTACAGTGTAGTTCTTGTCTGTCGCTGGTATAGCGCAGTTTATAGTTAGTAGTGGTTAAAGTCACAGTTCAGAACAAATTGTAAAATTTTATTATATGGAACTGAATAATAATTGTGATCAGCTGCAGAGCTAAATGATACCATGGAATGAGATGATGATGAACAAATGAATAATTGTTAATATTATGAAAAATCAACAGTATAATTAAGTCACCAATCTATTGTAAGGTGAATTTTATTATTTTTATTGGCTTGCACGTAGTTAAGTTACTTGTCTGAGATGTTAATATGAATTTGTTTCAATCTTTCCTTTTGTGATTCGTCAGCACCAGTTGACCCAGATTTTCCCGTGATCTTTATCAATAACGTAAAAATTTTTCGGAATATAATTGTTTTTGCCAGTCAATTATAAAAGTATAATTTCCCCTTCAGTCATTGCCAGTCTCGATCCAGTCATTTATCTAAATTAAAATATTCGAGAATTTTTGTCAGATCATAGTCATGTGCTCTTTAGTAATCAGACGACTACATGTGCAGCTGTGTCACTAAGTACACTCAGTTGTTCAAGTAATTTAGATCTCAGACAAATGTTACGCAGTATTAGTAGGTAGGCCAGCATTGCACTAAGTTGTGACATTTACGAGCAGATATATAGACAGCATTATCCACCGACACCATTACGAGGTAAGAATTTTTCAGTTTATTTCTCATGGACAGTTTCAGAGTGATTTCACAGGGCCATGGTGTAGCGCTGCTTGCGTCAAAATTTATGTTTTCGATGAGTTCAGATTTATCAGTTATCATACATCAGAATTTAATAATCCAAATTTGATCATTTTTATTTTTTATTTATTCGGGAAGGTTACAATGTGCCACATGTCAGTTTCTGGGATGCCTGAAGCACTTGGTCAGTCAATACACAGACAGTTAATGCTGGTTGTAGATCACCTGTCCCTCCACGTGCTCGGTAAGAGACATATGGTGGTCGAGCACGCCAAGGTAACATGGCGACAATCTGTTGAGCATATTGGGTTACAACAGCGGTATGTGGTCGAGCGTTATACTGTAAGAAATCATCTCCTGGTATGCTGTCGGTGAATTGCAACGCAACTATTGGAATCACCAGATTGACGTACAAACGTGCTGTCGGAGAGTGCTCCTGCTTACGGATTCGCATCCAAGACCATTACGTCAGGTGTAGGTCTAGTTTGGTCTAGCACACAGGCACGTTGGTTGTATGTCCCCAACTAGCCTCCTGCTAACGAACCCACAGTCATCACTAGGACCGTGACAAACCAAGGTTGGATGAATAAACACAACAGAGCTCCACCAACCCTACAATGAGCTCTCGCTTGCCACCACTGAAGTTGCAAATGGCTGTGGTTGGAAGCAGTGGAACTCATACTACAGGGTACTTGACTCGTGGCTGTCCTTGAAGTAACCTGTCTATAACAGTTCGTTATGTCACTGTGGGGTGTGTGCGATTGAATACGTACAGATACGAGTCTGATGGGTGAAAGCATCCTGTCTGATCACCTACATCCATTCACGTCCGTTGTGCATTCCGACAGACTTGGGCAATTCCAGCGGACAATGCGAGACCCCAAAAGTCCAGAATTGCTACAGAGTGGCTCCAGAAGCAATCTTCTGAGTTTAAGCATTTCCACTGACCACCAAACTCCACAGACATGAACATTATTGAGCATAGAAGGGATATCTTGCAATGTGCTGTTTAGAAGAGATCTCCACCCGCTCGTGCTTTTACGGATTTATGGACAGCGCTGCAGGATTCATGGTATCAATTCCCTCCAGCACTACTTAAGACATTATTCGAGTCCATGCCATGTCGTGTTGCGGCACTTCGACGTGCTCGCGGAGGCCCTATGCTATGTTAGGCAGGTGTACCAGTTTCTTTGGCTCTTCAGTGTAAGTAAACTGAACTCACTACCATGAATTAATATACGCAAAGCACAACGCATTTGAAGTAGTAGTGAACATCGATAGGTAGTAAAGATGTTTTTAGAATCACCTGACACTACACAGAAACTTAGAGAAAAGGGGTCTTGGTCTACTGCAGGAAGCATCCTGCATATTCATCTAGAACTAAGACGCAAACACATCGATTTCAGCGCTGAATCCATTACAACGACCAGCTGGCCTCCCTGCAAGCAACACTTACAAACAATGTCCAATCCTAAAATATCCACATATATGCAACGAACCTTGCCTTTCCAAACAAATGTCAGTCTAAATCCCTTTCCAACATCCTGAATGCACCGTCCCACTCAAATGGTTGATTAAACAGTCCATAAAAGAAACTCCCTCCGTCCTCCAGCCACTGTTTCGCTACCTCAATCGTCTGAAAAATTCACTCTTTAGAAAGACCCACAAGTCAATAACCATTTCTCCCACGCCAACTTCCATCTCAAGATGGATACATGCATGACCGATTCCCAAAATAAAGCCTCTTCCATTTATGATGCTAATCCACAAACACCTCCCAGTTTGACTGAAAATAGCACACCTGTCATAATAATCTATACTGATATATCCGTTCCCTCCTCTCCAATAAACATCATCTTACTCATTTGCCAAAACGAAAGCTTCTTTCAAACGCACCATTTCATATAGGTGTCTCCGTAAGTCCTAAATCGCATTGGTAATTCCAGTCCTATTGTCCGTGGCACAGCAACTATCGTCCAGTTCCCGATATTTCTTCTACTCCTCAGCTACACCTAAATGATATAACTCAGAGCAATTCATCTTCATCATCTCTCTGTCAAAACTCGTAGTAAACCTTTCCACTATTCACATCCACCCTAACCACTCAATCCCTTCCGATATATTAATCCACATAGAACGAATCTTTAACACATACATATTCTGTGACTCCCGCACACCTACCGAAAAATGACACTCTTTTTATTTCATAAACAACCTCAATGCCACGAAATCCACATCCCTGCCCACACCCGATCTGACACAGATACTATCCCTGAAGCTACTCCGCTAACACCTTGCGGCGCACCCATAGTATTAGTTCTGCAACCAAACGTGAATGATCTTCTACATGTCCTCCAACAGATAACACTGCCTAACAAACGCGGTCCTATCCAATCTTAATCATCCACCTTGACAAACGCAGATTGGAATGCTTACTGTAACTGTCCATACCCAAACCGGAAGCCACTACCCCATCCGTAAAAATCCCGATGAAATTCAGCATAAAGCTGATTTCCTGCATCACACAATCTCAACTGCTACCTTCAGTCTTATCCAAACCTGATCTGCGATGACTGTTCCACTCTCCCTGCATGTGCTCTTGGTCTCCTCAGAGAATTACATCGTCTCTACGGATAATTTATTAGTACTCGTGGCACGCAACCGCACCAATGACAGCTCAAGTGATATCGTCTTATTACTTACGTTAGGACTGTTACATGACATGCACTAAAATAAGCGAAACCTCTATAAACTCTACAAAGTTCTATAAAGCATTTGATAGACACTTTCAACATCTCATATCACCCCAACTTTGATAGATTGATGGATCCAAGCATGTATGAACGTACAAACATAGAAGAACTAGCGGGAAAAAAAGGAAACTAGCTGCTTCAATCCTTCACTACAATTTTCTCGGTTTACAAGCCGCGTCCTTTCGAATAAAACACTCGAGCTTTCGATAGCTGTCTCCATCATCGTCATCAAGAGTTGAATACGCTGACTACCAGGGCTACCATGTTGTTCTGCTTATGTAGGGGTAGTGGCAGCGCCTGGAACTTTCCAGAAAGGGCCGGAATCGTACATGCGCGAGAGGTAAATTCAGCAGCTCCCAGCAGCTCTCAGCTCTACCTCTCTCACCCCCCCCCCCCCCCCCCCCGCGGGACCGAATAACGTCACATGGCACAAGCCGACGCCCAGGAGAAACACAAACCATGGCGTGTACGTCACAACACATGGCATTGTAGGTCTTACAAGTGAGAGCAGCCGTCTCTGGCGGGGAGCGAGCAACTATTTCAGAGGGGTTTAACAATTCTAGACTGCGCCTTTAAATGCATGCAAGCTCTCGATACCACTCAACAGCTTTAAGACTTTTAGTGGGTAACTTCTGAATTAAGTATTGATTTCCCGTGGGCCCTGCACGGAGACGAGCGTTCGAGAAGTGTGGCGGACAAACCGCCTAGTATGACGTCACAAGTTTATTGCAGGGGCCATATATCTGTGGCCATGCGGTTCTAGGCGCTACAGTCTGGCGCAGAGCGACCGCTACGGTCGCAGGTTCGAATCCTGCCTCGGGAACAGATGTGTGTGATCTCCTTAGGTTAGTTAGGTTTAATTATTTCTAAGTTCTAGGCGACTGATGACCTCAGAAGTTAAGTCGCATAGTGCTCAGAGCCATTTGAGCCTTTTGAGCCCTATATCTCCCTGGCCCCAGCGCAAACAGCCGGCGCCACTTTTGAAACTGCCATCCCTGCATCCCTACAAAAGGGAAGCCTACGTATTTGCTTTCACTCAATGTGCAAAGCACGCCCCCTGCCCTACGAAGTATGCACATGTGGTCTCTGTTAAAACTATTGATGTTCATTCTAACTTCGGCTGCTCCTTTGAAAACAGAATCCTAGTAAGATTGTGTTTGAGTCAAAACTCGTGTTCCTTCAATCCGTATTTTATGCCCATTCTCTAGGCAATGTTCAGCCACGGCCGATTTCTCGAGTTCCCTTTGTTTGATGTGTCCTGAATGCTTTGTATAATGCTTGGCAACAGTGCGAATAACCTTTGTAAATGCTACGACATTCGCAGGGGGTACCTCTGTTGTCATTAACATATCTCTAATCCCGCAGGTGGGCTGGAACACTTGTCTCAGTCCAAGTCTCTTCAGCAAGTGTCCTATGTTGCTAATAGTTGATCCACAGTATGGAAGATTCACGAGGCATCTTTCGTCGGAGGCACTTGAAACTTCACCAATTTCTTCCTGGCAGTAACCATGTTCTCTAAACACCCACTAAAAGTGCTGAAATTCGGATTCTAGCTAGAAATAATTTTTGCTCTGTTTGCTAATGTTTTAAGTTCAAATGGCTCTGAGCACTATGGGATCTGAGGTCATCAGTCCCCTAGAACTTAGAACTACTTAAACCTAACTAACCTAAGGACATCCATGCAAGAGACAGAATTCGAACCAGCGACCGTAGCGGTCGCGTGGTTCCAGACTGAAGCGCCTAGAACCGCTCGGCCACACCAACCGGCAATGAGTTCAGTACCGTTTTCTAGTGTACATGGGAGTGAAAACTGTTGGCCTTTAAGTACTGGTCAGTTTACACGGATTACCTGCACACTGAATGACCATGCTGCCCTCCTCCCTTCCATTCAAGCTTCTAGGTAACATATTTAACTGAATAAAATTGCAAGATCACAGGTTAATGTTAACGCGAGATAAGCCATTGCATATGTGAATTGCTGGTACATTAATAACCGATGTAACCGTCAGAATATGGAATAAGAGCAAGCAAACGTGGATGCCATATGTTGTACACGTGCCGGACATCATTTTGTGGGGTGCCTGTTGCACTTGGTCGGTAAACACAGGAACGGTAAATGCTGTTTCTTGATGACGCTAGAGTTGTCGTATTATAAAGCCCCAAATCTGCTTGAGTGCGGGAAGGTGTCAAGGCAACATGTCGACAATCTGTAGAACATGTTGGGTTGCAACAGCAGAAATTGCGCAAGTGTTATCCTGTTGGAATGCATTTACTGGAATGCTGGTCATGAATGGCAGCACAAGAGATTGAATCACAAGACAGACGTAAAAATCTGCATTCTGATTGCGAGGGATAACTACGGGAGTGCTCCTGCTGTCACTCATAATCGCACCTCAGACGATAACTCCAAGTGTAGTTCCAGCGTGTGTAGCATAGGGCAAGCCACGGCATGCCAAACCTCGCGCGTGCAACTTGTGTGACCGCCTGCGGATCAAGGCTCGGCCTATCACTCGGCTTTGCTTGGTCCTTCTCGCAAGTACCTGGAAAAGCGTGACATTTCAGTATACAAGGCGGTGCTGCATTTGCGGTGGGCAAAATTCTCTGGGTTCGGCAGAATCGTGGTGTCAAATTCGTTTACCCTTCACTGTTTCTTCATGTGAGAAACCCAGCTAGCGATATTCGTCCTCGAGACCATAGACACGCGTTCCCAGGCAGATGCCGTGTTTCTTGACTTCCGCAAGGCGTTTGATACAGTTCCCCACAGTCGTTTAATGAACAAAGTAAGAGCATATGGACTATCAGACCAATTGCGTGATTGCATTGAAGAGTTCCCAGATAACAGAACGCAGCATGTCATTCTCAATGGAGAGAAGTCTTCCGAAGCCGAGGAAAGAGTGATTACAGGTGTGACGCAGGGGAGTGTCGTAGGACCGTTGCTATAAAATATATACACTCCTGGAAATGGAAAAAAGAACACATTGACACCGGTGTGTCAGACCCACCATACTTGCTCCGGACACTGCGAGAGGGCTGTACAAGCAATGATCACACGCACGGCACAGCGGACACACCAGGAACCGCGGTGTTGGCCGTCGAATGGCGCTAGCTGCGCAGCATTTGTGCACCGCCGCCGTCAGTGTCAGCCAGTTTGCCGTGGCATACGGAGCTCCATCGCAGTCTTTAACACTGGTAGCATGCCGCGACAGCGTGGACGTGAACCGTATGTGCAGTTGACGGACTTTGAGCGAGGGCGTATAGTGGGCATGCGGGAGGCCGGGTGGACGTACCGCCGAATTGCTCAACACGTGGGGCGTGAGGTCTCCACAGTACATCGATGTTGCCGCCAGTGGTCGGCGGGAGGTGCACGTGCCCGTCGATCTGGGACCGGACCGCAGCGACGCACGGATGCACGCCAAGACCGTAGGATCCTACGCAGTGCCGTAGGGGACCGCACCGCCACTTCCCAGCAAATTAGGGACACTGTTGCTCCTGGGGTATCGGCGAGGACCATTCGCAACCGTCTCCATGAAGCTGGGCTACGGTCCCGCACACCGTTAGGCCGTCTTCCGCTCACGCCCCAACATCGTGCAGCCCGCCTCCAGTGGTGTCGCGACAGGCGTGAATGGAGGGACGAATGGAGACGTGTCGTCTTCAGCAATGAGAGTCGCTTCTGCCTTGGGGCCAATGATGGTCGTATGCGTGTTTGGCGCCGTGCAGGTGAGCGCCACGATCAGGACTGCATACGACCGAGGCACACAGGGCCAACACCCGGCATCATGGTGTGGGGAGCGATCTCCTACACTGGCCGTACACCACTGGTGATCGTCGAGGGGACACTGAATAGTGCACGGTACATCCAAACCGTCATCGAACCCATCGATCTATCATTCCTAGACCGGCAAGGGAACTTGCTGTTCCAACAGGACAATGCACGTCCGCATGTATCCCGTGCCACCCAACGTGCTCTAGAAGGTGTAAGTCAACTACCCTGGCCAGCAAGATCTCCGGATCTGTCCCCCATTGAGCATGTTTGGGACTGGATGAAGCGTCGTCTCACGCGGTCTGCACGTCCAGCACGAACGCTGGTCCAACTGAGGCGCCAGGTGGAAATGGCATGGCAAGCCGTTCCACAGGACTACATCCAGCATCTCTACGATCGTCTCCATGGGAGAATAGCAGCCTGTATTGCTGCGAAAGGTGGATATACACTATACTAGTGCCGACATTGTGCATGCTCTGTTGCCTGTGTCTATGTGCCTGTGGTTCTGTCAGTGTGATCATGTGATGTATCTGACCCCAGGAATGTGTCAATAAAGTTTCCCTTTCCTGGGACAATGAATTCACGGTGTTCTTATTTCAATTTCCAGGAGTGTATATATACACTCCTGGAAATTGAAATAAGAACACCGTGAATTCATTGTCCCAGGAAGGGGAAACTTTATTGACACATTCCTGGGGTCAGATACATCACATGATCACACTGACAGAACCACAGGCACATAGACACAGGCAACAGAGCATGCACAATGTCGGCACTAGTACAGTGTATATCCACCTTTCGCAGCAATGCCGGCTGCTATTCTCCCATGGAGACGATCGTAGAGATGCTGGATGTAGTCCTGTGGAACGGCTTGCCGTGCCATTTCCACCTGGCGCCTCAGTTGGACCAGCGTTCGTGCTGGACGTGCAGACCGCGTGAGACGACGCTTCATCCAGTCCCAAACATGCTCAATGGGGGACAGATCCGGAGATCTTGCTGGCCAGGGTAGTTGACTTACACCTTCTAGAGCACGTTGGGTGGCACGGGATACATGCGGACGTGCATTGTCCTGTTGGAACAGCAAGTTTCCTTCCCGGTCTAGGAATGGTAGAACGATGGGTTCGATGACGGTTTGGATGTACCGTGCACTATTCAGTGTCCCCTCGACGATCACCAGTGGTGTACGGCCAGTGTAGGAGATCGCTCCCCACACCATGATGCCGGGTGTTGGCCCTGTGTGCCTCGGTCGTATGCAGTCCAGATTGTGGCGCTCACCTGCACGGCGCCAAACACGCATACGACCATCATTGGCACCAAGGCAGAAGCGACTCTCATCGCTGAAGACGACACGTCTCCATTCGTCCCTCCATTCACGCCTGTCGCGACACCACTGGAGGCGGGCTGCACGATGATGGGGCGTGAGCGGAAGACGGCCTAACGGTGTGCGGGACCGTAGCCCAGCTTCATGGAGACGGTTGCGAATGGTCCTCGCCGATACCCCAGGAGCAACAGTGTCCCTAATTTGCTGGGAAGTGGCGGTGCGGTCCCCTACGGCACTGCGTAGGATCCTACGGTCTTGGCGTGCATCCGTGCATCGCTGCGGTCCGGTCCCAGGTCGACGGGCACGTGCACCTTCCGCCGACCACTGGCGACAACATCGATGTACTGTGGAGACCTCACGCCCCACGTGTTGAGCAATTCGGCGGTACGTCCACCCGGCCTCCCGCATGCCCACTATACGCCCTCGCTCAAAGTCCGTCAACTGCACATACGGTTCACGTCCACGCTGTCGCGGCATGCTACCAGTGTTAAAGACTGCGATGGAGCTCCGTATGCCACGGCAAACTGGCTGACACTGACGGCGGCGATGCACAAATGTTGCGCAGCTAGCGCCATTCGACGGCCAACACCGCGGTTCCTGGTGTGTCCGCTGTGCCGTGCGTGTGATCATTGCTTGTACAGCCCTCTCGCAGTGTCCGGAGCAAGTATGGTGGGTCTGACACACCGGTGTCAATGTGTTCTTTTTTCCATTTCCAGGAGTGTATATATATATATATATATATATATATATATATATATATATATATATATATATATAAATGACCTTGTGGATAACATCGGAAGTTCACTGAGGCTTTTTGCGGATGATGCTGTATATATCCAGCGGTTGTAACAATGGAAAATTGTACTGAAATGCAGGAGGATCTGCAACGAATTGACGCATGATGCACGGATGGCAATTGAGTCTCAATGTAGACAAGTGTAATGTGCTGCGAATATATAGAAAGAAATCTCCTTTATCATTTAGCTGCAATATAGCAGGTCAGCAACTGGAAACAGTTAATTCCATAAATTATCTGGGAGTAGGCATTAGGAGTGATTTAAAATGGAATGACCATATAAAATTAATCGTCCTTAAAGCAGATGCCAGACTGAGATTCATTGGAAGAATCCTAAGGAAATGCAGGCCGAAAACAATGGAAGTAGGTTACAGTACACTTGTTCACCCACTGCTTGAATACTGCTGACCGGTGTGGGTTCCGTACCAGATAGGGTTGACAGAAGAGATAGAGGAGATCCAACGGAGAGCAGCGTTACAGGATCATTTAGTAATCGCGAAAGCGTTACGGAGATTATAGGTAAACTCCATTTGAAGACTCTGCAAGAGAGACTCTCAGTAGCTCGTTACGGGCTTTTGTTGAAGTTTCGAGAACATACCTTCACCGAGGAGTCAAGCAGTATATTGCTCCGTCCTACGTATATCTCGCGAAGAGACCATGAGGATAATATCAGAGAGATTAGAGCCCACACAGAGCCATACCGACAATCTTTCTTTCCACGAACAATACGAGACTGGAACAGAAGGGAGAACCGATAGAGGTATTCATTGTACCCTCCGTCACACACTGTCAGGTGGCTTGCGGAGTATTGATGTAGATGTAGATGAAGGGATTTCACAGCTCCAGTGGTTGTTTGCATAGATAGATGCAGTATGGTGATCTAGCGTCACAATACTTTAAAAGAAGGGAATAGCAGAAGAGACTGCTGAGAGCTCTCAATTTGTGTAAGCGATGGATGCGTCTTATTTGTTACGAAACAGCATTATAGTACCATTAAGAAGGAATTTAAACTTTTAGATGACAATGAACTTGCAAAATATGACAACGGTAGTCAGACGGGATTCATTGTTCTGCACATCAAGTACCACTTCGTGATAAATTTGCAGGAATGGAGCACTTGAAGAAATTGGTGGTACGTATTCGTAAAATTAGCAATATTGCACTGTAAAGGGATACCATCCTCTAACATTACCTTCATTCAACAGAAGTAACCGATACCAAAAATATTTAAAATCTTGTGCAGGTTATTATTGCCTCAGCTGTTTGACTAAAGGAATTTCACTTGATTTTGTACACGATTCAGGCTAAAATGTATAAAAAGAAATTACTTTGTTAGAATCGATGTGTACTACCTCTGTGTGTACAGATGAAATTACTCATCTTTTGGAAACATTTGAAATTACGAAATACCTGTCACACTTAAGAATCCTATTATTAATTACACAATCTGAAGCCAATTATTAAATTTATTTCTGGTATTCATTTATAAAGTGATGAAATAACTTGGTGAAGTTCCTTCTTTAGTCAAGAAAGTTTGTAAACTCTTTTTGTTTTGTAAACTCTTTGAAATATAGTTTGTTTTGCAGAATCATAGAGTAGTGGGCATGCCTCTGATGTGGTCGGACCTGTTTTTATGTTTGGCAATAACAATGTAATTTTTGAAAAAAGTGGAAATTATGAAGACGGAGTGATAAAGAAAAATGTGAAATAATAAAAATCACAAAAACTAAAATTACGGAGCAGGCTTACTTAAACATTGTCATGTCATTTAGAACGTACAATGTCGATAATTTCACCCTCAAGAATCAACCCCTAGACGTGACGAACTGGAGGCAACTACGAGAAACGAAGGTAAGTGAAAAAGTTTAAATGTATATCTTACTCCTCTCGAAGCTTATTAAAAGAATTAGTTACGTCGAACAGTGACAACCAACAAAAGATGTGAGGCAGGGTAAGATTAAAGTACCCATTATTTCATTTTCAGCTGCAACAGTTTTCAGTGGAAATGAGCGAGAAATATTGAGATTTCATATATTACTGCAAAGTGCCCTAGTTATGTCAAAGGGCAATACTGGAACGATTTTTCGGTTTAAACCTCGCTATTGTTGAATTTATCAAGGCGAAATGAGTGCAAGATCGACAGTCACAACTTCCAGAATGGACTACAGACTCCGTACTTGAAGTGTACACTGTCTACAGTGAGACATTGCAAGGTAACGTCATTCTGATTTGGTGGGGATGCATTTAAGAAAGGACACATTATTGAAATTAAAAGAATTCATTGTGGCCTTGCATGAATTACAACGGTAGTTTTATTAACTTTTTGAGGACGCTGCGTGTCTTACACCTGTTTTCGAGGACAAATTCTGACAAAGACAGTCCAGTTCCCTAAATTGACTGGCGTTAAGGTAAGCGCGAAATTAAAAGAATTCGTTGTGGCCTTCAAAGAATTACAACGGTAGTTTTATTACCGTTTTGAGGAAGCTGTATGTCTTACACCTGTTTTCGAGGTGTTTTAGAGATCATTTGCCGTTCCAGTTGAAAGCGTCCTTGTGCATGCGCAGATGTAACTGATTGATCTTCAGGGTAATCCCAGTTTTAGATACAAATCTTTTCCGTTAAAACTGTCCAAGACATATATATTACTTTTCTCAGGCAGATTTTCCTTTTGCATAATGAGGCTGCAGGAGTGCTACAATGTTTCGAGGAAAATATTTGTGTGAAAGACCATTTTTCAATTATGAAACGGTTACGTGGCAACTTGAGTGTGAAAGTCAGTGGAATTGTCTACCCCTGGGCGTATGACGACGCTTTTTACAAGATAAAAATTATATGCCTTCTGTGCACCAAAAATAATTTAATTATTACTAAAAACTTTGTTTGTGGTGTATTTGGTTAAGAAATGTGAAACGTAAAAGTAAGTCATATGCAGTAGTACTGTACTGCCATTCAAATGCGGCGCTTTCCCCCTCTTCCCAGTCCTCGTATTCAGGTGCCACGGCGTGGCAGTGGGGGAAATGTGAAGCAAGGCTGAGCGCTTTCTCATGCGGGCCCGGGAATGGCCCTTCAGCCTATAGTTTGGCCATCTATGGGTCAGCACGAAGACACATTGGTTGTAGACTCTCAGCTGGTCTCCTTCTAATCAACACTAACACCGAAGGAGAGACAGCTTTTATCGGAATACTCAACGCAACTTCACCCTGACCCTCCCCCCACCCCACAACCTCCCCTCCAATGAGCTCTCGCATGACATGACTGAAGTCGTGAATGGTGGTGGTTTCGGGTCAGTGGAATGCACGTTACTTTCTGAAATGTCGCAGAAGGAACATCCAACTTCTTGTAACCCTATTACGTGATCTCGTTCAAACTCAATGGAGTGCTGGTAATGGTGTCTTTGGTTCCTTAAAGGCACTTTTGTCCCACCACATACAGTGTTGGTGGTAACTAACATTCACGACCATTAAACTGTTATTGAAAGCAAACCTTATTTGCATGTTCATAATGGCGCTTCTGGCATCACTCTTAAGTGACTGGCGCGAAGCTGAATAGGCATCATTTTTCAGATGTAGAAACATGCCTAACAACCTTCGTTTACGCTGCACAACTTCTTCATGATGCGATTTCTTTTCCGTCGGTGTAGGTGTCCCTCCCGTTGTCATTTTTTTCCCCCATTGATTTACAATTTATCGGAGTGCCGCTGTCTCCTCTCTCACCTATATTGTCTTCTTCCGTCTTTCTTTCTCACTGCCACTGTCTTTACCATATTTCATCAGCTCGGAAATTCTGGGGATCGAAAGCGTTTTTTCCACTCTGCCCACGACGTTAAAGATTCGGTCCGAACTCCGGCCTCCCCTATTTCTGCGCTTTAAAATTCGCCTGACTGGGAGGGTCCAAACATCTCACTGCATGGTCGCCACTCATCTATATTTTTCATTTCCTCTAACTCCTCTCTCTTTTGCTTTCACTGCTTCGGTCTCCAGCCACCTCTCATCCTCTTTTACTGCTGCTGTCTCTCACTGATCGTCAGCCACCTTTCTCTGGCTCCCACTGCTATTGTTTACATCCGCTTCTCTTTCTCGTTCATTGCCACTTTCTCTCTTCTATCATCATTGCTTCTTCTTTCTTTCCGTTCCACTGGGGCAGTGTCCTCTACTGTCACTCTCTCTCTGCTGCTCTCTTTCACCACAAAACACCGGAATACGTACACGTGCCAACATTCTTGGTAAGGAAATCGGAATCAAGACTGAGGTAACTGGTTCCCCAATTACTTTTCAGAATCTTCTAAAGAGAAACATATTTGTCTTTCTTATCCTCTGACTGGAGCATTTTTGGCTGCCTTTCTCCTTTTCTCTGCTGCAGCATACGAAATGCCACTGTGGTATGGAAATCTGTTTAACTAGCTGTGATTTATTTTTGCACCGGATTGACCCTTGACTCAGAAACACCATTAAGATACACTACAGTAATCTGTTGACAATGTTCCATCGAAATGCGTGTTAATAATAGTTGGCCCTAGAAGTGAATCCTAAGATGTCAGATTTGTAATACAACAAATAATGATATCAAATACCCCAATGGAAAAAATAAAAATTATCTGGTGGAAATGTATGCTAGCTTGTGGAATGAGAAAAATTATTCATTGTGACGACGGACTTACTGCAAAAATCTTGCATGAAGTATGGGGTTGAGCCACATTAGAAACAGTGTATACGCAATTAAAGCACTTATAAATCACAATAATACAAGTACTAATGAATGGTTGGCAAGGTAGGCTGCAATGAGTCAATTTCCTCTTCGAGTGTCAACGTTAGTGCTATCTATCTTACGCAACACTGTCTGTGAGCCACCAAACTGTAGGATTGTGCTGCAACCATTAAATCATCGGGAATTGTAGGTTGGAAGAATAGGCTACGGACGGTGATAAACACCTTGGAATATTTTATACGTGCCAAATCTGAAAAGATACACACCACACACAACTGTCTTCGTGCGTAAACATCGTTCTCGGCTCTCCAAATCTGCAAGTCTGTGGCGGCAGCACCGTCCAAAGCACGAAGGGCTGAACTACGGCACTGCCGACACAAGTAGGGGCAGCTGTACCGTTACACAGAATTTCGGCAACGGTGCGTCGCACACTGGACCGCACGGGAACAAAGCAGGCAGCCAGTGCGAGCTAGTCGACGCGACGCGACACTCGTCTCCCAGTTCTTCCGCCACGGACCACGTGCGTCGAGTCAATGTGACTCCGCCGTAAATGCGCACGCGCGGTCGTAAACGCAGTCGCCGTTAAATTGTCTTTCGCTTCTTGGCGGACGTTACGGCGCCTCCGGTCGTGCCAGGTGCAGAACATTCTGTGACGCGGCCTTTTGTCTCGCTCGGTCCACGCGGTCGCGCCATGGCTCATCACTGGAGTGTACACCCTCCGGGATCGGTGATCGAGCCGTGCCGTCAGTGCAACGCACCCGTATAGACGGACATTAACGAAGAATGTTATGTGTCATTTATTGTAACGGTAGGAAAAATAAATGTGTCCTGTCCCGAGACCACTTTAGTCGTTTATTGCCACAAAGCCTCTCCCTTGAGCATAGTGAGTGGGCGCGGCGATAAAGCCGGTTCACTGCACATGAGCGACTGTAAGCGGAGATGCAACACGTTCCCGCTTCAAGTCGACCACCAGCGTACCCTTCCACAGACTTGAACGTTAGACACCATTTCGATCGCTGCCCACGGACGAACACTTCGGTCTTCAGCTCACACCATCCTAGGACTGTCTGCACATTCTTTACGCCACGCCATTCCCAGACGAACTTCGCCGACCCTGGACGAACTACCAGAAATCTATCAAATAAAGAAGTTCCACACGTAGCACCTCGGAAAATTGTAACTCCAAATTGACACGTGGCAGGATTTATCCAGTTCATTCACGTTATCATTTCAGCGCGCAGTCTACATCCATGAGAATGGTATAAATCACCCCACCCGCCATACAGAGTGGCTTTCTGCTAAAAATAACTGACGCCTTATGACGTCTTCACACGGGACCGTCCAATTGCCAGTAACGAAGCTTATTTTCAGCGTGCGCTGGAACTGGCTTGGTTTGGGAAACCAAATAGCAAAGAAAAGCAAACACACAGCACTAGCGACAAACTGTCGGGCACTCAGCAATGAGTGGCTGTTTCAGACTCACATAAAAGGTCCTCTGAAAGCAGATCCGAAAATACCTACAGGTTCCAAAGAAGTTTCTCTCTCAGCAGGAAGCTATTTCCAGGATGCTGGTCTATTCTGCAACAAGGTATAAAAAAATCAGCTAGCACTGAAACCAGTACACCATAGCTCGTTAACATCAGGACGCTGCTTTTAGATATGCGACTACACGGTCGCACGGGGCTTCCGCGAGCCTCCCCCATGACGTGAAAGCGGCAACCTGGCCCCGCACCATGCGTGGCATTGTACCGGCAGCCTGACACTTCCGCCTTCCCAGAACTGTGGCCATTAAGGCTGCCCTGCGGTAGCTCTCTCGGCATCATTTCTCTCCCTGCACAAAAGCAACTCAAACATTTTACAAGATTTTACTAAATAGACGCATCACCTCTAATTAACGACAGCAGGGGGTGAACTGGGTAGCATTCGTAATAGAATACTACAAGTGCATCCCGGGTAACGCTAAGTGAGCTGGAACGAATCGGTGTTCAGACCAAATATAGGATTTTGTATATTGAAACACAGAGGTCATTAACCGATATAAAAGATAGTACGTAATTAAAGTTCTCGTAGCTAATGATGTTGACTTATTTCTAGTCCAGGAAACACTCGCTCCAACTATCGAACACCTGCATAGATGAGGTAGGATCCACGGCGACGATCTTATGGGTAACACATATCACGGCGTGTACTGTGTTTTCACCTATATAAGAAGTAATATCGAGCATGCTAGTTATTTCAACAAATACAGAAAATGAGATCCATTACAACGTGTCTTCTAGTGTTGTTGCTGTGGTCTTCAGTCCTGAGACTGGTTTGATGCAGCTCTCCACGCTACTCTATCCTGTGCAAGCTTCTTCATCTCCCAGTACGTACTGCAGCCTACATCCATCTTAATCTGCTTAGTGTTTTCATCTCTTGGTCTCCCTCTACGATTTTTACCCTTCACGCTGCCCTCCAATGCTAAATTTGTGATCCCTTGATGAATCAAAACATGTCCTACCAACCGATCCCTTCTTCTAGTCAAGTTGTGCCACAAACTCCTCTTCTCCCCAATCCTATTCAGCACCTCCTCATTAGTTATGTGAACTACCCATCTAATCTGTTGCATTCTTCTATAGCACCACATTTCAAAAGCTTCTATTCTCTTCTTGTCTAAACTATTAATCGTCCATGTTTCTCTTCCATACATGGCTACACTCCACACAAATACATTCAGAAACGACTTCCTGACACTAAAATCTACACTCGATGTTAACAAATTTCCTGTTCTTCAGAAACGCTTTCATTGCCGTGGCCAGTCTGCATCTCATATCCTCTCTACTTCGACCATCATCAGTTATTTTGCTCCCCAAATAGCAAAACTCCTTTACTACATTGTCTCATTTCCTAATCTAATTCCCTCAGCATCACCTGACTTAACTCGCCTACATTCCATTATCCTTGTTTTGGAATTTTTGATGCTCATCTTATATCCTCCTTTCAAGACATTGTCCATTCCGTTCAACTGCTCTTCCAAGTCCTTTGCTGTCTCTGACAGAATTACATTGTCATCGGCGAACCTCAAAGTTTTTATTTCTTCTCCATGGATTTTAATACCTACCCCAAACTTTGCTTTTGTTTCCTTTATTGCTTGCTCAATATACAGATTGAATAACGTTGGGGATAGGGTACAACCCTGTCTCACTCTCTTTCCAACCACTGCTTCCCTTTCATGTCCCTCAACTCTTATAACTGCCATCTGGTTTCTGTACAATTTGTAAGTAGCCTTTCGCTCCCTGTATTTTACCCCTGCCGCCTCCAGAATTTGAAAGAATGTATTCCAGTCAACATTGTCAAAAACTTTCTCTAAATCTACAAATGCTAGAAACGTAGGTTTGCCTTTCCTTAATCTACACTCCTGGAAATGGAAAAAAGAACACATAGACACCGGTGTGTCAGACCCACCATACTTGCTCCGGACACTGCGAGAGGGCTGTTCAAGCAATGATCACACGCACGGCACAGCGGACACACCAGGAACCGCGGTGTTGGCCGTCGAATGGCGCTAGCTGCGCAGCATTTGTGCACCGCCGCCGTCAGTGTCAGCCAGTTTGCCGTGGCATACGCAGCTCCATCGCAGTCTTTAACACTGGTAGCATGCCGCGACAGCGTGGACGTGAACCGTATGTGCAGTTGACGGACTTTGAGCGAGGGCATATAGTGGGCATGCGGGAGGCCGGGTGGACGTACCGCCGAATTGCTCAACACGTGGGGCGTGAGGTCTCCACAGTACATCGATGTTGTCGCCAGTGGTCGGCGGAAGGTGCACGTGCCCGTCGACCTGGGACCGGACCGCAGCGACGCACGGATGCATGCCAAGACCGTAGGATCCTACGCAGTGCCGTAGGGGACCGCACCGCCACTTCCCAGCAAATTAGGGACACTGTTGCTCCTGGGGTATCGGCGAGGACCATTCGCAACCGTCTCCATGAAGCTGGGCTACGGTCCCGCACACCGTTAGGCCGTCTTCCGCTCACGCCCCAACATCGTGCAGCCCGCATCCAGTGGTGTCGCGACAGGCGTGAATGGAGGGACGAATGGAGACGTGTCGTCTTCAGCGATGAGAGTCGCTTCTGCCTTGGTGCCAATGATGGTCGTATGCGTGTTTGGCGCCGTGCAGGTGAGCGCCACAATCAGGACTGCATACGACCGAGGCACACAGGGCCAACACCCGGCATCATGGTGTGGGGAGCGATCTCCTACACTGGCCGTACACCACTGGTGATCGTCGAGGGGACACTGAATAGTGCACGGTACATCCAGCATCTCTACGATCGTCTCCATGGGAGAATAGCAGCCTGCATTGCTGCGAAAGGTGGATATACACTGTACTAGTGCCGACATTGTGCATGCTCTGTTGCCTGTGTCTATGAGCCTGTGGTTCTGTCAGTGTGATCATGTGATGTATCTGACCCCAGGAATGTGTCAATAAAGTTTCCCCTTCCTGGGACAATGAATTCACGGTGTTCTTATTTCAATTTCCAGGAGTGTATTTTCTAAGATAAGTCGTAGGGGCAGTATTGCCTCACGTGTTCCAATATTTCTACGGAATCCCAACTGATCTTCGCCGAGGTCGGCTTCTACAAGTTTTTCCATTCGTCTGTAAAGAATTCGCGTTAGAATTTTGCAGCTGTGACTTATTACACTGATAGTTCGGTAATTTTCACATCTGTCAACGCCTGCTTTCTTTGTGATTGGAATTATTATATTCTTCTTGAAGTCTGAGGGTATTTCACCTGTATCATACATTTTGCTCACCAGATTTTAGAGTTTTGTCAGGACTGGCTCTCCCAATGCCGTCAGTAGTTCTAATGGAATGTTGTCTACTCCCGGGGCCTTGTTTCGGCTCAGGTCTTTCAGTGCTCTGTCAAACTCTTCATGGAATATCGTATCTCCCATTTGATCTTCATCTACGTCCTCTTCCATTTCTATAACATTGCCCTCAAGTACATATCCCTTGTATAGATCCTCTATATACTCCTTCCACCTTTCTGCTTTCCCTTATTTGCTTAGAACTGGGTTTCCATCTGAGCTCTTGAAACTCATGCAAGTGGTTCTCTTTTCTTGTAGACAGTATCTTTCTTACCCCTAGTGATATAAGCCTCTACATCCTTACATTTCTCCTCTAGCCATGCCTGCTTACAAATTTTGCACTTCCTGTTGATCACATTTTTGAGACGTTTGTATTCCTTTTTGCCTGCTTTATTTACTGCACTTTTATATTTTCTCCTTTCGTCAATTAAATTCAATATCTTTTCTGTCACCCAAGGATTTCTACTAGCCTTTGTGTTTTTACCTACTTGATCCTCTGCTGCCTTCGCTACTTCATCCCTCAAAGCTACCCATTCTTCTTCAACTGTATTTCTTTCCCCCATTCTTGCCAATTGTTCCCTTATGCTCTCCATGAAACTCTGTAAACTTCTGGTTCTTTCAGTTTATCCCGGTCCCATCTCCTGAACTTCCCACCTTTTTGCAGTTTCTTCAGTTTTAATGTCTTCTAGTAACAATCGTTTCTTGATAAAATATTAAAATAAATTTTACCACAAGTTTCTTTTTCTAAAGTCAGTGACAGCTTTTCATCACAAATATTAATAAATCTGAATGAAATGATGTGTTTTCTTACTTCTGTGTGTTAAGATTATTGACAATATCATTTGTTTACTTTACCGTCACATTTATGTACCGATAATTAAAGAAAGTTTAAGGCTGAAATTTGGAATAAACACTGAAAACAAATTATCGCTATTTCTACTAATATGAATGCACAGAACCGCTGAACCATATATTGTAAATGTACCTACAAAAAGATGTCATGTGAAAACTGTGGTGTGAGTACCGGAAGTTGGTTTTAAGAATACCATTAAAATCTCATTAGAAATTAAAAACTCGAAACTTCTTTGCCCTGACAAAATGTTTTTGCACTTCGTTTGCTGCTTAATTTCGAATACAAACTTGGCTACCTTCCCCTAAAACTGTGTTATCTTTTGTGGATAGTCTTCCTATTGTATAGTCCTCAATAAACGCCTGTTGTAAATCAGGAAATGTGCTCCCGGTGAACTCCATTATCTCAGAATTAAAGGACGGAACACTATTTGCCAGTCACAAGCCAACTGCAGTACTGAACTCTGGGAGAACTCCACGCACACTACTAACTGGTATAGGGACAGGGAACTTTGAGTAGGAAATGGACTTCGGCCTTCTCCAGAATACGTCGCAGGTAGCGGTGGACAGGCCAGTGTACGCTACTTTTGGAACACCCTGTTCACTACTTACGGTGTCCTGGGTTTCGTACAAATGTTAACACTTTCCCTCTCGGTACAAGTGTCACACCGTACAAATGTCACAAGCTCATCCTCGATATGGGGATCTCTGTCCCTACAGCGAGATTTGTACCGCGACCAAGATGGAATTTCCGCATGACTGATTGGCCGAGTTTTGCCGACCACCTAGATAAATATATCTGTTTTATACCACAAGAGACTGAAAACTATCCTCGATTTTCCGGGGCTGTTCTTATTACTGTTAAGAAGTTTATCGCTCGTGGTTACGGATAGGAATATTTACCTGGATGGAATTTACACTACAAACGATATTATGAATACAGCGAAACTGGGGACAGCAATATTCCAGACGACTTCCTTCAAAGTTTTGACGCTGTTTGAAGAGTATGATGGTGCGAGATGGAAGAAAATGTCAACTTCGAATATTCAATTAAAAAGGCATGGATCCTTCTGCTTAAGCTTGGCGGAGCCTCCACCGAAACCGGTCAGAAACCTGATATTTCAGCTAACCAAATAGTTAATATTTTTGTCGAAATATCCGAATTATCCAGTGATGGACAACCTATTTTCGAAAAATTATACAAGAACTCACCTCACTAAAAGCTCAGAGCCCCAAAGAATCCAGTTTCTCTTCACCATTTACTCTGACTTAATTGGATTAGATCTTGAAACAAAGTAAACATGGTAAATCACCTGGTTCGGATGATATACACCCCGGATTTCTGATAAACGTGGGTAATGGTGGAAAAAATGGCTGGTCCGCTTCATCCCCAACATCCTGGATGATGGAGGACTGCCCTACGAGCTTAAGAAAACAAGTAGACCAGCTGACTACCCTCAAAGTTTCAGACCAACTTACCTTTCAGATGTGCTTATAAACTCTTGGAGAGGCTCATTTATAACAGAATTAGCGCCTTCGATCTGGAACGTATCGATGCTAAACAAGCAGGTTTCAGGCCACAGATAAGTTTGTGCGACCAGGTACTGGCCCCAACAATTTTCTTTTAGTTTGATTTCAAAGAAAACGTGAAGACATCTGTCGTTTTCGTTGACCTAACCCCGGCATATGAGAGAGTCTGGAGAGAAGTGATGATACACACATTACTAAAAACAATGGGATGCCGAAAAACTGTAACTCTTACCAATGCTATGATAAACAGTAGGTATTTCAGAAATTTCTTGGGAGAAAATGTGAGCAAGGAGACGAAATTAGGCGTTGGTCTACCAGAAGAATCTGTCTTACGCCCCTATTAAAGTCGTGTGTCTCCGATCTCCCCAATACGAGGTGAACAAAATTCTGCTAGGCGGGAGATATCGCTCTTGCTTGTAGAACGAAAGCTCTCGTACAAGCGGAGACAACTCTTACGATAGATCCAGCCGTTGCGAGCTTCTATTTTACAAACGGGTGAATTAAGCAAAACTATGTACCTCCCATGTTAACAAAAAACAAGCAAACACGGAGCTCAGAGTGAAACGTTCTTTGCAGTAACAAGAAGCATAAAACCTCGGTGTTGCCCTTGACCCCGCATTTTCATATAAAAAGATATCTTGAAAGAACCCTGCCAAGATACAAACTCGTAACAATGTTATTCAAGAAATGTGGGGAGTGACAGCGGGATCTTTAGCAGATACGTTGCGGATATCATCCACTGCGCCGGCCTTCTCTGCAGCCAAGTATTGTGCCCCAGTGTGGCTTCATAGCTGCCTCACCTACTTGATCGACGCTCAGTTGACAAGAAGACATCCCAAGTCTACGACAAAATAGATTCCGTTCAAGAAATCCACAGTTACGGCAAGCAGAACAGCTAGACTTCATTAAATCGAAATGAGAGACATGTGGAAATCAGAACTGTGAACTTACTGAAAATCCTGAACAGCGTGACTGGTTCCGAAAGAGTAACTGTGATACTGCTGGCACAGAGCTGGACAGGTAACTATGGGTCAAACAACAGAACTCGCACTGGGGAAGGTCGATGCGCAGTCTCACTTTAGAAATGGGATGCCACTGAGTTTCCGGTTTGTGACTGAGGGGCTCTGAAATAGAAAATCAAGCACATTAGACATGAATGACCCTTGCGTTCCTATCAGGTGAGTTGGAGCAACCTCACCTCATGAAAGCTGACCATACAGCTCCTATATGGATTACGAATTTTGATATTCATATTTAGTTAGTTTTATATGTAGTTTTGTCTTTCTGTATTCTTGTTATATATACATACTCGTATACTAATATTATGTACCTGTATTTGTACACTGCATGTGAGCTATACGAATAATAAAAAATAATGTGGTGTCACCGCCAGACACCACACTTGCTAGGTGGTAGCCTTTAAATCGGCCGCGGTCCGTTAGTATACGTCGGACCCGCGTGTCGCCACTATCAGTGATTGCAGACCAAGCGCCACCACACGGCAGGTCTAGAGAGACTTCCTAGCACTCGCCCCAGCTGTACAACCGACTTTGCTAGCGATGGTTCATTGACAAAATACGCTCTCATTTGCCGAGACGATAGTTAGCATAGCCTTCAGCTACGTCATTTGCTACGACCTAGCAAGGCGCCATTATCAGTTGCTATTGATATTGTAAATAATGTACAGACAAGAGCTACGTTCAACATTAATGGATTAAAGTTAAGTATTCCACCGTCTGCGTCCGTTTTTCTAAGTTCTAATTTACTTGTCCTGTTCCAGACCTCACGCCAGCCTGCGTGAGCTAAAACGCGTGCCTTTCGGCTTCCTCTAAATTTAGTGGGTTGGTCTCCTGCCAAACCACAACAAATAAAACCCCGTGCAAACAGATACTGAGGCTAGTAGTACCCAGTCGCTGCCACCTAACTTTAATCAATGTCGTATCAGTCCTCGTGACCTCCTAATTGATAATGATATGTTAGATGCGCACGTACTTTAAATATATTAAAATGAAGCGATCTAGGATCCTAAAACTTGCCATTATACAAAAATGGTCTGCCGATTTAATAAAACGAATTCATTGGGTCAGTAAAGTTTTGACTGTTTACATACTTAGACCTATTTATGTACTTTAATACACATAAAATACAGTGGAATTCAGTACTCGTGCCAGGCTGTCTGTAGTAGGAAGGCCAGGGTCAAAGGGAGACTGAACATCATTTCTGTTGTGGACTTTCTCCTTATTTTAACAGAACAGACCATACCATATTTACTAATCATCTATTGGAGAAACACATACAGTGGTATTGACTATTAAGAAACAGAATAATTTAAAATCGTAGTACTGTGCCAGATTGTTTAGTAGGTAACAGATTATACACAGTAATAATACAAGTTGTAGCCATGGGAGACTTTAAGATCTACAACACAAAATATAAATATACTCAGCAAGTAAGTACAATATAAGAAAATTACTATCCTGCCGGATAGTGGAAGTGCGCAGGACATGCAAGAGAAATAACTACATAAAACCGATGTTAAATATTGCGTCCTCAATGGTACAACTAGTCAGTGAGAACCTTCATGGATATAACAAATCTTCAATCTCCTAGTGATTGGCCAGTTCATACATCAACAGTGCATACAAGGAGTAAGATTAATAACGATTCATTTGGATGAGATACTCTTGCATGACCACAGTTAGGTAAATAAATCTAGTCATCACTCAGCTGGCGAATGGTCTGGTTAACACTTCTAAAATTTACATGAGCTACGAGCAAATAACTTAAAAGGAGATCTGCAGCCAGCGCAAAATGATTAAGGGGGGTAGGACGTGAAATGGGCCGACTTGGAGCAGGAGAGGCACCACAGGACATTTTAACTTACACTTATGAAGATAAGTATACCTATAGCAACAAATACAGCCAACAGTAAGTGAAAAAAATCACGAAATTTCACATTTAAAAAAATATTATTTTTTTGTGTTTTTGAAATTCCAGTGCTATGAGTGTGAATCCTGAATCCTTTCTGGTCATGCTGACAAAGTTTTATGAATTTATTTGTAAAAGTATAGACAGTGCAAATTAAAATGTCCTGTGGTGCCTCTCCTTCTCGAAGTCGGCCCGTTTTACATCCCATCCTCCTAAGACACATAACTACACCGACTTGTTATACAGAACGTAGTACGGGAATTGGGCGGGCCTCTACTGTAGATCGGAAGCCACCGTACGATTGTCAAAATTACAGCAACAAGAAAAACAAGTAAATATCTTTTCAGTAGATTAAAGGAGTCAGATCAATGAAACTTGTAAAGTGGCCAAAATCTGAACACAGTTCCTAAAACAGTTACCGAATTTCGACTGCCAATCACATATCGTGCCAAACGCGCTCCACATAGGCGAGATATAAACAAGTAACCTCAAGTTAATGCCTTCGGTTGGCTAATGAACCCCTGACTAACAGCAGATAGACTATAACCTTCTGAATAGCATTATAGTAGTAACGAACTCAAAATAAAATCCTCACTGAGATGGACTTCAGATTAAGATGCCCAAGTATTTCTTTTTTTTTTAAGTCGGACTTGGTAGTACAAACAGCCAATAATACAAGAAATGAAACTGTGCTCTCCAGTAATTTTACATGCAGGAAGTGGCACATAAAATGAACTCACTTGAATGTGCACCGTCACAAATTCGACGCCTTAGCAACAGCCAACTACGACGTTAAGTCTGAACTCGGCAACTAATACTCAGAGTAGAGCAGTAAATCAGTAAACAAATTCAGTAACATTATATGATTGCATACACAAATGTCATGTCTAGAGAGCGGAGCAGGAGCTGTAACAAGAACCGAACGTGAAGCTTTAACAAACAACCAGAAAACTAATGAACTTAACAGTCACAGTACAATTACAACTATGGTTACTGCCAATGCTATGCTCAACCGCATTCACTAAACAGAATGGGAAGCTCATCAGACATATCCTTACAACAATGCAGGAAGGACGGCGTGGAGCCGTCACAAAACATCACCAAAGCGTGGTCCGCAGTCAGCCTCCATGTCTAGCCCTTCACTGAAGCCCACAACACGCTCCTTTCCTCGGGTTGCGCCCCACACGTCCATAGGCTTGTAGCCAGCCACAACCGAGGTAATAATAGTTCGCAGTCTAGCAACCCACCTGAGAGTCCCTTACTGGCATGGCTGGTTCGCTCACAGCCGGTGAATGTTTACTACTGAACTTATACTAGGCATCAACTGCCGGCTTATTACTCGCCTCGGCGCTAGGTTCCAATTCAGCCGCCACTCCCCAAGCGAAGCGTTTCACCTTCCCGGTCTCAATGTCACTCCCTTCACCTCCGATCTCCCCCAGAACCACGCTCGTCTAAGGTAAAGGTGTTCTACTAGAGACGGTGGCGCAACCTATGAATCACGCAACGGTTCAAACAGCTAAACATGGTAATATAACATTAAGTTAAAATCGTTTGCTAAACATTTTTATGGATACTTTGCTCACTGATCGAAGTTAGTATCTAAAAAGAGTAAATATGCCATTGGAAATATAGGAATGAATTGGCAGTATTTTCAGTTTTACATTATTCTGGCAGCCATTTTCTTTTGACGCATGTGCATTTTTCGGAAGCGCTCTTTGGGCATGTTAGTATAGGCGTGAAGTGCTCGTTACGCACAGAGAGTGCATCATAAAGCCTTTAGGTGAAAAATGTTCACTGAAAACACAGTTTTGCGTTCTGAGAACCGTTTCGATAACTCTAGAACCATTGTTATGCATCCAATACGTGAATTAACCCTGTGGCGCATAGTGTCCACTACAGTGGACAACTGTTAATGGTCGCTTCTTTGGCACTTTCAATCAGTTCTGAGGCTGCAAATGCACACAGTTCACAGCAGTGGGCACTCCCTATAGGTGTTGTGCCCTGCATGCATTTGCAGCCTCATGAATGATTGAAAACGCCAGAGCAATGACCATTAAAAGTTGTCCACTGCTTTGAAACTCATGCACCACAGGGTTAAAACTACGTTTGCGTTCCAGACAGGATATTACGTCATACGTAAAGTGTCTTTGAAAACCTTGGTGAGGGGACGCGGATAACAGTGCAGTAGTTGTCCCACTGCGGAAATGAACAAATTTATTTGATCATTACCTTTTGGGTCAAGGGTGAAACTATTTCCGAAACAGACATGTTTTTTAAACGATTCATCTTCCGCGGCGTTTAAACGTCCATGGCAAAAAGGCTCTATCAACAACCAGCATCGAGGCAACTGTGCTGCACTGCAGGCAGTAGATCACAGGGGTGAATGACGGCTGTGGACATGCGTATGGGTGAACAGAGTTGCAACTGTCCAGTAACTGACAATCCTGATGAGCCAAGGGGCTACTAACAGATTCTCCACAACGACTGTTGAGCGAACTTCGCTGCATATGAGCCTCCGCAACAGGTACCTCCTACATGCACACATGTTGACTGGGACGGAAGCTGGTATTTGCAGTCCCATATCTCTGATGTACGTCCACTGTGAGGGGAGAGGTGGCCTTTTGAGGTGAATCACGTTCTATGCTGCATCAGACACATTGGCGTCGGCTCTAAAGGCGTAAAATATCTGAGAGGAAGACCCGAGCATGAGTCATCGGAAGGGTCCAGGCTGGAGGAGGGATTTTTATGGTCAAGGGAACGTTTTCTTGGAGTTCCCGCAGACGATCTATTCTTTCTAGTAGGCATATTGGAATAATAAAAGCATGCATCTATCCTTATGGACATTGTCTACCTCTATATAAAGTTTTTTCCTTCCTTGGCATGATGACACCTGTGAGTTGAACATATCCACCTCGTCACAAAACTCGCTGGATTTAACCCCATCAGGAATCTGTGGGACCACTTCGATCATGCTGTTCGCGCTGTGGATATTCAGTCGAGAAACCTAGTGCAGATGACCACGGCATGGCTCCGAACTCTGTTAGTACCTTCCAAAACTTCATTAACTCTCTTCTGGATGTCTGCAGTGCAATAGGTGGTTATTGATTATTTGGACAAATTGTCATGTTAATGTGACCTCACTGTGTATATTGCAGATAAACTGTATTGACTGATGATAAATAATATTGCTATTGTACAATGGTGCCCGAAAATTTTAATATTCATGATGGAGGCGGAATGACGAGTATGAATATGGGGCCTCGCGGAACCACAGGTAGCAACTCAAATTCATTGAGGGGAGAAAGGGGGAGCAAAAAAGTGAAAGTATGGTGTGAGGTAGGAAATTGTGAATAGCACAGCATAGAAAACCTTTATCTCAAGAGAGGTTTCATCTTTGGGTAATGGTGTTCTGTTGAAGTTTCAGGACAAGATAGAGGTGTGTGGATTGTGTGTAACGAATGCAGTATTGCAAAAGGGTACAACAACAACATCTTTGGGTAATGGTGTTCTGTTGAAGTTTCATGACAAGATAGAGGTCTGTGGATGGTGTGTAACGAATGCGGTATTGCAAAAGGGTACAACAAATAGTAGTTAGTGGTTAGGATACTGAGTGATAGGGCTTGATTTTACGGTTAATGCAAATTCAAAGGTTCAAGAAGAGAGTGTGGAAATGGACGATTTGGTATAGAATGTGAATTAGGGAAGTTATGTGGACACAGAAGGGGATGCTGAGTACACGTCTGATGCTGAGTACACGTCTTTCCATCATTTCATGGTATTTGTAGAATTTCAGAGAAGCAGAGATGCAGGCAGGACTGTTAGATTTTTAGGTGATGGTAACCGTAGAAGTATTCAGATCCGTTAGTAGTTCTAGTGGGTTTCTGACTTTGTGATGGACTGTAAAGACGTGTGCAATTCTTGATAGATTTGTGTTGATGGGTGATCTCGTATACTTTACCGTGTTAGTCAGAGGGATGAGTCGAGTATAGATGGAGACATGGATATCTGACAGACTGAAGCGCCGTGTGTAGCGACCAAAGATGGCTGTTTGGCTTTTCTCTGGCTTAAATCGTAATTGCCATATTTTACGTCATTGCTGAGAAGAATTAAGTGGAGTAGGAGGAAGGACAGTCGGAGGGTGCATTATGTAGCCAGGTAGGTGGCATCGACAGCATACTGCAGGAGGAAGATGGACTGATAAGATAAATAATAAAGTCCTTCGCAGAATCGGTAAACAGAGCAACATTTGAAAAATACTAATAAGAAGAAGGGACAGGTTACAAGAGGAAGCTGTAGATGGTAACAACTTTAGGAGAAGAAAGAGAAGGGAATACACCCACAGATACTGTAATTAGCGACATAGGGTGCAAGTTCTACTCTAAGATGAAGATGTTTGCGCAACAGAGGAATGAGTGAAGGGCTGCATCGAACCAGTCAGTATGTTGATCTTTACAAAAAATTGTTTGAGAATGTCTGCGGAGAGAAAGATGTAATGCAAGCGGACAGGACAGAGAATTGAGGCAGTAGCATTATACATGGCGGAACAGGTGTGGTTAACGCTGACAGAAAAGGGGCACTCAGATGAAAACGAGACAAATAGAAGAAATTGCTTAAATGTTTATTATTTCGAAAATAATCGCCATAGATTTACTACACTCCACTGTGAGACAAGACAGTGAATGCCTTCATGGAAAAATGTTTCTGGTTGCCTACTGAAACATAATTGTGCCCAACTGTATACCACCTAATTTGAAACAAATCGATGATCATGAATGCCTTTCTACAGGGCTCCGAAAACATTGATTTTGCATGGGAAGAGAAGGAGGATGTGTAAGGACTTCCCAGCGAAACTACCGCAGCGTAGTAGATTCAACCATGACAGCAAGTGGGCCGCCAGTAAGGACGGCTTCAAGGAGTTTCCTGAAACCTGACGACAGGTTGAGGTATGAGGTCTGTGAGGTTGCTTTCAGGAAGAACTGGAATTCCACTGCTCTAGATAACGGCCTGTTCGGGGGGCGGTAGGCAAGTACCCGTGGTCTAGGGGCGTAGTTGGCCTTTGGCTGTGCTGCGGTGAGGACGCGCTGTTTGTGTTCCTGCCGCGGAGCGAGCGCTCGTGTTTGTTTTACATAGTACTCGGCCGTTTCGCGCGTGCCGTACTCAGCATATAGATCATTATGGCGCACCAATACAGAAAATCGACGCTCAAATTTACGTTCCGCAACGAATTTGCACGGCCCAAAGCACTCGAAGTCGAACGATTTCTACGAGAAGAAGTTAAAATCCCGGCGACCGACATTCTCGGCATTCACTTGTCCATTGTGAGTAGTATCGTATATGTCAAGATCATCAACGACGCAACATGTGAACGGATCCTTCGGGACACGAAACAGGGCCTCCGTTTCTGCCATGCTGATGGCAATGTGGGGACTGTGCACGTCGATTATTCTGGCATGGGACTTCGCACGATCAGAATTTTCGAACTTCCTTTCGAACTACCGACGGAGGACGTCGTGACAGCGCTGCGCCCCTACGGCACGGTCCATGATCATATTGCGGAAAAATGGACGCAATTCCAGACATACCCGGTGTTGAACGGAGTCCGCCAGGTCCGAATAGAACTTAAAAGACATGTACCTTCATATCTGACTATCGGTGGCTGCCGTGCCATCGTCATCTACGATGGGCAACCGAAGACCTGCTCTGGTTGTGGGAAGGAGGGACACCTCAGATCAGAATGTATGCAACGTCGCATCACTCAACTGCCGCCGGCTGAAGTGGACCCGCCATCGCAGCCGACACTGCTTCCTGTGACTTATGCAGCAGCCCTCACAACAGCTACTACTTCACCACGACAGCCGACATCCACTGTTGGGTCGCGGCTCCATGCTCCAATACAGGGCGATGATGACACACCAGTTCCACAAGATACGGATTCAACTCCGATGCCGCCGCCCCCGTCGACTGATAACAACATACATGACGATAGCATGGCCGTAGACTCGCTTATTGTGCCTACGGCTGCCTTTGTGCCGGATCGTCGTGACTCTTTGCCATCGTCTGACACAGAAGGACACACCAGGAAGCAACGCTCTCCGAAGCGACGGAAGCGGAGGCGTCGAGCAACTTCCGAACGGGATGCGACACAGCCTCCAGAGGATGACGATTCCACCTTCAATGACGACGCTACCACAGAGGCAGCCGCCATTTGCTGCAGTGTGACACCATCGAACGAAACTGAGGACAAACCACATGTATCTACAGTTGCAAAATCGGATGCCGAGCTGCAGGACAGATGCTGCCCACCACCTTCTGGAATGCAAGCACCCATGCCGTGTCCTGAGGAAGCTAGGGAGGCCGATCTTACTTTCAGTTCCCCGACGTGGGCGGATGACCACGACGACAAAGGAACCATGCCAGTTACGCCAACAGGGCCCACGCCATTGGCGCCGGCTCTCTAGCAAGGACTGCCGGTGAGGTTTGGGGGGATGCGAAGGTGTCACTACAGTCAGAAGCGTCATAGGTCATTCCAGTCTTAATGGATAACTTAACACCTGCGGTTCGGCAACAAGCTTATCGTATCGCCACGCTTAACCTCAACACGATACGAACGGCAGTGAAGATCCAGTTGCTGCGTGAGATGCTTCGTTCTTCCGATGTTGACATTGCCCTGTTGCAAGAAGTATATATAGCGGCCCTCCCCGTTTTCTACGGTTATGTGACATATGTGTCACCGGCAGACCGGAATGGCAGCGGTACGGCAATACTAGTGCGCGACGGAATTGCCATCGAAGAAGTGACTTACCTTCCGTCAGGAAGGGGGTTGGCGATCACAGCACTGGGAACGCGCATCATTAACATTTACGCTCCATCAGGAACTGACCAACGCCGCGAACGATCGCTGTTCTATTCGGAGGATATCGCCCCCCTCTTTATCAGCCGCTTCGAGCGATATATCTTCGGGGGCGATTTTAACTGTGTGCTCCACCCCAAAGACCAAGTCCCACATTTCTCGACTTGTCAAGAACTTCGGCTCCTGGTTCGAGATCTGCTTCTCACCGACACGTGGGAGACGGTGCACGGTGAACGTCCCGGGCCGACATACCTTACTAGTCACTCCGCCAGTCGCCTAGACCGCATTTATGTATCACGAGCTTTAGCGCCGGGAGTATTGGACGCCGAACGTTGGCCGCTTGCCTTCTCCGATCATAGCGCTTTCATATGCACACTCACTCTACAACAGCAGCGGGTATGGCGCAGCCGAGGACCCTGGAAGCTGAATGTGGCACATCTTCAAGCCCCGGAATGCCGTCAGATTATCGCCAACACATGGCTGGATTGCGAACGTCGTCTTCCCCGATACCCATCGACTCTAGCATGGTGGGTGGACTGTGCAAAACCAGCTTTTCGGCGTGTGCTAACACAATTCGGAAAAGATATCGCAGCTTGGCATCGTCACACATTGGACTTTTATTACACGATGCTTCGCGAACTCGACAGCCAACCACCATCTCCAAATCGACAAATGGAAAGCCGCCGAATTAAAGGTAAAATATTGTCTCTTACGAGGAAACGTTTGGAGGGGGTCGTAGTGCGATCGCGACGTCAAGACCGAGTGGAAGGAGAAAACCCGTCTACGCATCACATCGTGCTCGACAGCCGCCGACGCCGACAGCAGCTGATCACGGACCTCGTATTGCCAGGTGGTAGGGTCGTAATGACTCAGGCGGCAGTTACAGAAGCCGTCGCCGGTTTTACGACGAGGTGAATACAGAGGACGAGGGAGCGGACGATCACGACATACTGCAGCACGTGTCGCACACCCTCGACAATGCAGCAGCGGCGACGCTGTTAGGTGGGATTACACGAGACGACATCGTGGACGCGCTTAACAGGGGAGCACTCAACAAATCTCCCGGGCCAGACGGACTGCCGCTCGAGTTTTATCGTACTTTCCGCGATCTCATGATGCCCCGATGGATCATCATGTACCAAGAACTGATGACCCCCGGTTCTCACGTGCCACCTGCATTCGTGGAAGTTCTCCTAATACCGGTACACAAGCCTTCCTGAGGTCGGACGGTCGAGGACTACAGGCCCATTACAATGCTCAACTCGGACTATAAAATCTTCGCCCGACTACTCGCCAGCCGCATGAAGACGGTTCTGCCCCTACTCCTCTCAATGGAGCAAACGACACAGGGCGGAGTGACCAACATGCAAACGGCAACCAGTGAATGCAGGGATTTAATAGCCATCGCCACATCCTGTCGTCTTCGAGCTGCTCTGATCTCCATTGATTTCGACCACGCCTTCGATAGAGTCAACCACAAGTTCCTTCTGTCCGTTATGGCCCGCATGGGCTTCCCGCCTGACTTTCTCGACATCTTTCAGCGCCTTTTCCGTGGAGCTGCATCCCGTGTATTGGTGAATGGACGGATTGCGGGTCCCTTTCCGATCCGACGGTCAGTTCGCCAAGGCTGCCCTCTCTCCATGATCCTTTACGCGATCGCACTCGAACCACTTGTTGGAGGGTTGAAAAACAGGCTCTCGGGCATGTCATTGAGGGATCACACCTTTCACTGCAGGATATATGCTGATGACCTTCTATTACTTGTCCGATCTGGTGACGAGGTACGCTCAGTGATACAATGGATCAATCGCTATGGTTTGGCAGCGGGCAGCCTCATGAATGTGGCCAAGTCGGCAGCGATGCCCATTGGGAGAGGTCTACAGGAGGACGCTATAGCCCCACTCCCACTCGTTAACAAGATACGTTTCTTGGGCATAACATTTACACAGGATGTGCGCCGCACAGCTGCCATGAACTATGCACGAATACTACAGACAATACGCACAGAAGTTCGCCGGAACTTACTTCGACGGATGGACCTCCTACAGCGTGTGGAATACCTCAACCTTCACGTGGCAACTAAGATGATCCACATGGCCCAGGTCCTACCGATACCGACAGCGTTGGCACACAGACTGCAAGCAGCGTTTGGATATTACCTTACCGCCGGACACCTATTCAAAGTCCGCTACGAAACACTCACCCTCCCTCCGCTTGATGGCGGACTGGGACTTATAAATGTACGAGCGAGGGCTACAGCATTATACTTGTGCACAATGATGAAATTGTGGACCCACAAAGATGCTTCCCTTACGGGTAGTCTGTTAGAGGAATTGCTGCCGGCGTCTCTTCTGCCACCTGTCACGGTTGCGCACATTACACCCTCACTCTCGCACCTCTCGGCATTTATTCTTGAGTATAGTTACGTGCACCCAGACCTTCCCAACACTCGCCCTCCCAAGGCGAGAGACTTTTACAGACTGCTGCTAAGGTCAATCCCTCGCAATGTGATTGAGAGGAAGAGCCCTACGACCCTATGGCCTGCAGTGTGGAGAGCGGTCCAGAAGTCGTTCCTCCCCACGCGGGTACGAGCCGCGTGGTACCAGGTGGTGAACGGGAAGGTTGTAACACGACAAAGGCTGCACGCTATTGGGATGGCGGATTCCCCCCTTTGTCCACATTGCCACCTCGTGGATACTGACGACCACCGTTTAATATGTGGATCGGCGTTAGAGGTATGGCTGCTAGTGCAGAAGATCCTCGCCTGCTACCTACGAATCGCGCCTCGCACAATTGAGCCACGGCTCCTCCTTTGTCCAGAGGATACTTATTTCCCACCTGCGAAGACTCATGCTCTCACATGGTTTAAAGGCATGTCCATATACTACCTCTTTCGAGATGATGAGAAGATGGTGCTTGATTACTGGCAATTTCTCCAGGACAGTCATAGCACACTTGAGTGTACACCCCGATACCGACAACTATTTGCCAACTATTTACGCAGTGTCTTCGATAACCCCCCTCACAGTTGGGGAGTACCGGGCAGAGGATGACCGCCGTCATGGAGCTCCAAACGCTGCGAAATGTTGTACCAATTTAGAACATGGAATCTGTACGCAGATGGGCCATGCACACGGAATGGCGTGCGGGATTTGGTTACGTTTTTCTTTCTTTATTATCTATCACCACGCTATTGGTTTCAAATTCTCTTTCATAGTTTAGAAGAAACTCTTGTTCTGTTGTTGCTACGGATGTACATTCTAATTTTGTTTGTCGTAACTGAAAGACGCCTTTTTCCATCTATATACAAAAAAAGGATGGCAGAGGAAAAAAAAAATAAAAAAAATAAAACAAAAAAATAAATAAAAAAAATATAAAAAGTAAAAAGTACAAAACAAATGGTAAGGCGACCGCTTACGATAAGAAAAAAAAAAGAAAAAAAAAACTACCATCGCTGCCCCCTGTTGAGTTGTTGATTGGGGCGGTGGTTCGCCCTTGCCATTGCAAATAAAAAAAAAAAAAAAAAAAAGTTGGTAGAGCACATGCCCGCGGAAGGCAAAGGGGAAAAAAAAGCGGTAAAAAAAAAAAGGGGGTAGCGTCTTTGATTCATAATCAAAACGTCTTCGGTCTCGGGTTCGATCCCCGCCACTGCCTAAATTTTGATAAATAATCAGCATTGGCGGCCGAAGACTTCCGGCATAAGAAGTCAGCCTCATTCTGCCAACGGCCTTGTCAAAGGGGGCGGAGAAGCGGATAGAGGTTAAGGGCACTCTCTTGTCCTAGGGGTGAGAAGTTGCTCCTAAAGGCGGAAAAATCAGCAATGATCAACGACATGAGGATGCAGAAGGCAATGCAAACCACTGCATTAAAGACACGCAACGTGTATCCACAGGACATGTGGCCTGTAATTGAAGAAGTGTCATGATGATCTCTCCATTGGCAAAAGATTTCGGAACAGTCCCCCATTCGGATCTCCGGAAGGGGACTGCCAAGGGGTGGTTACCATGAGAAAAAGATTGAATAATCAACGAAAGGATAACGTTCTACGAGTCGGGGCGTGGAATGTCAGAAGCTCGAACGTGGTAGAGAAACTAGAAAATCTGAAAAGGAAAATGCAAATGCTCAATCTAGATATAGTAGGGGTCAGTGAAGTGGAAGGAAGACAAGGATTTATGGTCAGATGAATATCGGGTAATATCAACAGCAGCAGAAATTGGTATAACAGGTGTATGATTCGTTATGAATAGGAAAGTTGGGCAGAGGGTGTGTTACTGTTCAGTGACCGGGTTGTTCTAATCAGAATCGACAGCAGACCAACACCTACAACGATAGTTCAGGTATACATGCCGACGTCGCAAGCTGAAGATGAACAGATAGAGAAAGTGTGGTGTCACCACCAGACACCACACTTGCTAGATGGTAGCCTTTAAATCGGCCGCGGTCCATTAGTATACGTCGAACCCGCGTGTCGCCACTGTCAGTGATTGCAGACCGAGCGCCGCCACACGGCAGGTCTAGAGAGACGTCCTAGCACTCGCCCCAGTTGTACAGCCCACTTTGCTAGGAAAGGTTCACTGACAAATACGCTCTCATTTGCCGAGACGATAGTTAGCATAGCCTTCAGCTACGTCATTTGCTACGACCTAGCAAGGCGCCATTACCAGTTTATATTGAGATTGTTATTAATGTATCAACAAGAGCGATGTTCTCCAATTATGGATTAAAGTTAAGTATTCCAAGAGTTTCGTACTTAATTTAGTAAACTCAACTCCCTTAACTGTTCCAGACCTCACGCCAGTCTGCGTGATATTAAACACGTGCATTTCGGCCTCCTCTAGCAACACGGTGTTGGCTCTTCTGCCAACACATCAGAAAGTGTATGAGGATATTGAAAGGGTAATGCAGTATGTAAAGGGGGACGAAAATCTAATAGTCATGGGCGACTGGAACGCAGTTGTAGGGGAAGGAGTAGAAGAAAAGGTTACAGGAGAATATGGGCTTGGGACAAGGAATGAAAGAGGAGAAAGACCAATTGAGTTCTGTAACAAGTTTCAGCTAGTAATAGCGAATACCCTGTTCAAGAATCACAAGAGGAGGAGGTATACTGGGAAAAGGCCGGGAGATATGATAAGATTTCAATTAGATTACATCACGGTCAGAAAGAGATTCCGAAATCAGATACTGGACTGTAAGGCGTACCTAGGAGCAGATATAGACTCAGATCACAATATAGTAGTAATGAAGAGTAGGCTGAAGTTCAAGACATTAGTCAGGAAGAATCAATACGCAAAGAAGTGGGATACGGACGTACTAAGGAATGACGAGATACGTTTGAAGTTCTCTAACGCTATAGATACAGCAATAAGGAATAGCGCAGTAGGCAGTACAGTGAAGAGGAATGGACATCTCTAAAAAGGGCCATCACAGAAGTTGGGAAGGAAAACATAGGTACAAAGAAGGTAGCTACGAAGAAACCATGGGTAACAGAAGAAATACTTCAGTTGATTGATGAAAGGAGGAAGTACGAACATGTTCCGGGAAAATCAGGAATACAGAAATACAAGTCGCTGAGGAATGAGATAAATAGGAAGTGCAGGGAAGCTAAGACGAAATGGCTGCAGGAAAAATGTGAAGACATCGAAAAAGATATGACTGTCGGAAGGACAGACTCAGCATACAGGAAAGTCAAAACAACCTTTGGTGACATTAAAAGCAACGGTGGTAACATTAAGAGTGCAACGGGAATTCCACTGTTAAATGCAGAGGAGAGAGCAGATAGGTGGAAGGAATACACTGAAAGCCTCTATGTGGGGTGAAGATTTGTCTCATGTGATAGAAGAAGAAACAGGAGTCGATTTAGAAGAGATAGGGGATCCAGTATTAGAATCGGAATTTAAAAGAGCTTTGGAGGACTTACGGTCAAATAAGGCCGAAGGGATAGATAACGTTCCATCAGAATTTCTAAAATCATTGATGGAAGTGGCAAGAAAACGACTATTCACGTTGGTGTGTAGAATATATGAGTCTGGCGACATACCATCTGACTTTCGGAAAAGCATCATCTACACAATTCCGAAGACGGCAAGAGCTGACAAGTGCGAGAATTATCGCACAATCAGCTTAACAGCTCATGCGTCGAAGCTGCTTACATGAATTATATACAGAAGAATGGAAAAGAATGTTGAGAATGCGCTAGGTGACGATCAGTTTGGCTCTAGGAAAAGTAATGGGTCGAGGGAGGCAATTCTGACGTTACGGCTAATAATGGAAGCAAGGCTAAAGAAAAATCTAGACACTTTCATAGGATTTTTCGACCTGGAGAAAGCGTTCGACAATATAAAATGGTGCAAGCTGTTCGAGATTCTGAAAAAAGTTGGGGTAAGCTATAGGGAGAGACGGGTCATATGCAATATGTACAACAACCAAGAGGGAATAATAGGAGTGGACGATCAAGAACGAAGTGCTCGTATTAAGAAGGGTGTAAGACAGGGCTGTAGCCTCTCGCCCCTACTCTTCAATCTGTATATCGAGGAAGCAATGATAAAAATAAAATAAAGGTTCAGGAGTGGAATTAAAATTCAAGGTGAAAGGATATCAATGATACGATTCGCTGGCGACATTGCTATCCTGAGTGAAAGTGAAGAAGAATTAAATGATCTGCTGAACGGAATGGTCTATTGAGTACACAGTATGGTTTGAGAGTAAATCGGAGAAAGACGAAGGTAATGAGAAGTAGTAGAAATGAGAACAGCGAGAAACTTAACATCAGGATTGATGGTCACGAAGTCAATGAAGTTAAGGAATTTTGCTGGCCAAGAGAAGTCTACTAATATCAAATACCTGCCTTAATTTGAGGAAGAAATGTCCGAGGATGTACGTCTGGAGTACAGCATTGTGTGGTAGTGAAACATGGACTGTGGGAAAACCGGAACAGAAGAGAATCGATGCATTTGGGATGTGGTGCTATAGACGAATGTTGAAAATTAGGTGGACCGATAAGGTAAGGAATGAGGAGGTTCAACGCAGAATCGGAGAGGAATGGAATATGTGGAAAACACTGATAAGGAGAAGGGACAGGATGATAGGACATCTGCTAAAACTTGAGGGAATGACTTCCATGGTACTAGAGGGAGTTGTAGAGGACAAAAACTGTAGAGGAAGACAGAGATTGGAATACGTCAAGCAAATAATTGAGGACGTAGGTTGCAAGTGCTACTCTGAGATGAAGAGGTTAGCACAGAAAAGGAATTCGTGGCGGGTCGCATCAAACCAGTCAGTAGACTGATGACCAAAAAAAAAAAGGTAAGTTTATCTTAAAGGAGAGTATTGTTTCGTATGTAATTGTTTATGCTCTATCTCCAGCTGTTACTGTCATGTTTAGTCCAGTTCGTGGAGTCATCTGTAAGTACCGGAAGTTTAGGTTGAAAGGTGGAACACCCATAGGAAGCAATTTTTTCCATGCTGGCTTTTACAGAATCACATAAGTAATTACTTATCCCACGTGCAGCTGACTTCGTATTTTAGCCATTACGAAGTGGCGACTCCCATATCGGTCAATTCACGACAGTGCATGGCTCCATTACATTGCAAAATTCCGCGCGCAGCAAAGCGATTTTTCAGGCGGTCATATCTCGCATTCTATTTATAATACAAATAAGATGTCAAATGTTTTGGATAGCCCTTGGACAAGTGACCATTTGTGTACCTAGCGGAAGAACGGTCATATCTTGGAGTACAGGGTCAAAATTTAAACATTTCTCGCTTCATCCAGTCCAGACAAATTAAGCAAATCGGTTGACTCTTTTGCATTATGTGTAGTCTACAGTGGACCTCAGGTGGCGTATAAAGCCGAGTTCCTGAGAAAAATTTGAAAAGACACGATTTTTTCGGGTACGAAATGTAGCAATTGCGGGGATCGCCACTTTCTATTCATGGCAGATGGTCGAAATTTTTGCGAAATGTTCTGAAGATGATATTCTCTGGGAGCCTCTAAATTTTTTCAATATCATTAACCGTTACTGACATCCACAGTTTCAAAGTTACCGCACTCGTACAGAAAACCAGTTTGTAGCCATTTTTTTACTGTGGGCAGCACTTTTCCAAACAAGTAACCACAGAAAATAGTTGTAATTTAAACTTTACTTTCCTTAGCAATCTGCCTCGAAATGCATTTTTTCCCGTTTCCGAACAACTGTTTCCGTTATCAAGTTAACCTAGAAAACCATGATTTCTAGTTGCCAAAAGTAGCAGGTGTTGGGATTGCCACATCGGTAACTTCTGTTCGTGGAAACTTTTTAACATATTTCGTTATTATTATACTGCTAGTGCCTTCACCTGCCGTATGTGAGTAATTACTATAAGTTGACGTCGAAATAGGCAGTGGTCACGTTAATGTGACAGGGATGTTTATAACCGTCTAAAAAGTTTTATAAATTACAAAATTTCGGACCAAAGTGTATTTTAAAAACAGAAGTTACTTTTATCTGCTTTTGACATATTTTAAAACTTATTCGTTGCTGGCCTGGCACTGCGTGCCGAATTAGGGGAAAAATCGTGTCCAGCACACATCGATTGCATTTTCATTGTTTGGCAAGTCATTCACTTCGCTTAGTACGCACATGAATATACGGACCTCATCCCAGATTTACATTTAAAAATAGCTCCCGCCCCCTGGTTCTGAGCAATATTTTGGGTGGTTTCCCATGACTGTAAGGTGTGTACGTCAACTGGAAATCCTCTCACAGAATTTGCCAACTCGGAATCCCTTGGCCTCACTACCGGCACCAGATCGCCTGGTGTCTGGCTACGATGTTCCTGGCTCTTTACTGACAAGGAACCTCTTGGCTGCGAGGTTGCAAGTTCAGTCTCTAGTACGGCTCATTTGAAAGCGTGGTGTTATAGTTTACAGGAAAAATATTAGCTGCTGATGACTCATCATCTGCATCTCGTCGACAGAAAATGAGTGCCCAGGAGGTGCAGAAATAAACATTCTATGGTATGAATGTATTACACTTTACAAAATATACATCGTCGACGTTCAAGAAATTTTCAGAATAAACCATCAACTTGCACCATATAGCGCGCCACAGTGATCATCAAGGTTCACACCATGAGTGTCGAAGGCAAAGTCAATGGGAGTTACAAAAAGTGCTCCACGTTGAGGTAGGTATTCACGATTAAAGATCTTAATATAGAATAGTACTGGTGTAACAGGATGATGAGAACTGATGGAATGTAATGGCATCCAACCGAATGCGAAACAATCTTCCGTGGAGCTTATCGTGAAACTGGCTATCCTTAAAGGCGTAGGTGCAGGTAGCGCGACAGTGGGCTCTGCTTTGTATCAACACCACTAACACTGTAGCACTGTTGCGAGTTCCTCGTCGACTACACAGTTCAACTCTCTCAGTATCCTCATGCTGTACACACCATTCGATACCTCCACCCCCGCCACCTGTTGCCATTAGCAACCAATACTATGACTGTATGGTAGACAATATGTGGGGCCTCGAGTACCATAAACAACATTGTTCTTTTGTAACTTCGCACTCAAGGGTTTCCTTGTCAGTCATTAGATGATCAGCTTACTCTACGTCCAAGTGTACTGGTAAAAGATCAATTCTGTCGAGTCTCAGGTAACAACATTCTCACCTCGAAATGGTGGTCCGATGGACCACTGAAAATAGGTGTCAAGATAATTAATACGAGCTGGTTGCAGAGCCAACAAGAATATCATCAATTAATATGCTGATAAAGTTTACGAGTTACGTCGGCTGTGTGTAGGCTGTTATTTCTGATCACCATCCAAGTACTCATAGGAAGTATAGAGCTCCACTTTTTCTTTAAAAAAAAGCTCTGTTTTATAGCGACAATGAAGCTACACATCTGAAGTATTGAATTCACTGTACGGTGTGGATTGTATACCAGTACATTGCTCCTCTTAATCTTTCCCATTCTATTAGCGGATTGTAGGACTGGCGGTGCTGATCTGTAAGAGCCAACATTTCGCGAATTTTAGCGTCATCGTCATTGAGGAAGCTATAGAAATGCACCTGGAAACGATTAAAGTTTGACATTTTTGGAACGTTGCCTCTCGGAAGCTTGTGAAAAAGGCTCTCCGCGATGCGCAGAGTCATTTTTATAATGTATCTCTCTGTTGTTCATTGAATGTCACTGGAACTCTCCCGCTGCTAACCTAAAACGAGATGGAACGCAGATCTCTTTTTTAATATTTCCTGCTCTTCCGTTAATGCTTCTAGGTTAACTGTTGCGGTCGTGGGTGTTCAGCAAAATAATTTGCTGAGAGGAATATATCAAGAAATGGAACAGGTTTGTAGCTCAAAAGGCAATTTATTTTACGAGTTCATACAAAGTAGACAAAAATAATTAACACTCGGGAATGTTGGAATTCAGTCGTCTGGGACAGCTACATTAGCATACGGTACAACGCAGGCACTATGAACAAAACTAAAGAATTTTGCATGTCAAATGAATACATCACAGTTCTGCTCTTTCAATTGCGACGTTAGGGAAAAAGCTAGCAGCCTATATTCACGTTCTGTTTCTACGCACTTACGAAGAGTTTAATTTGCCAAAGTCAGCAATATCACGATGTCAATTAAACGCGATATATCCTCTCTCGCTCTCTCTACGCATCTAACTGCGGTGGTACCACACCACCGACCCGAAAACACGCTCACATACACACACACACACACACACACACACACACACACACACACACACACACACACACCACTACATCAGCGGTGGAAAGTAACATGATAACGTAGCGCTACACAGTGACTAGTGTTATCTTTTAAAGAGGAGTTTGGTAACTTGCTTAACTCATTAATAATTCCATTATTTGCATTTTGTGTAGTTTACTGTAGGGTGGATCTGAAATACCACTGAAGAAATGTCGTAGAAATGTGTACCGTTTCCTGTGCGGCTGATTACCTGCATTTGCACAGTGTTTCCCGGATGATGTGAGTTTTGAGGGCCGATGGAGAACGGCTGATGTAAGAGGTTGAGCCAGTCAGGAAGCGATACAGTTGAAATTGATAAGTGGAAGTACCTCATCTATGGTCGTGCTAATCACAATAATAAAGATCCAAGTAAACACATGTGTTATATAATTTCAGTCACGAACTTCATGAAGTGCTATAATCACGTCAGTTGTTCCTATAGGCAATCTGGCAATTTGACATGACATCGTCTCACAAATTTATATCGTACTCGTTCTGACAACCCCGGTGTTGTTCAAACAATTACATACTCAGATAGATTTCCCGCCAAGAGATTTAATTCTTGGCAGCTGTCTCGTACATTACGCTTTTCACATAACCTCACAGATCTTTGTAGCGCAGGAAATATGGCAAGTCATACTTTTTTCCTCAGTTTACGATTTGAATAACTACTAACGAATAGTCAACTGTGTTGAACTTTCTTCTTTGCATGATTAGAATTACTTTCCCACGAAATTGATAATGATTTTTGTGACGTTCTTGTTCTCGTACATTGCACATAGGAAACAATTACGCCGTATTCTTTTTTTGTTAGTTAAAGATTAGGAACATTGTCTTATTTTGCTGATAATTTGTGAATAATTTTGCGTGTTTATTTTGTATTATTTTTCCTACAAGTATTACAACTAGTTTGTGGCCTCTTTCGTGTCTACGTATCACAAATCACGTAGAACTACGTCAAGAGTGTCATTCTTTACATTGTTAACTGTCTTTTTTTCCGATTCAACTCTTGAACTAAACAAAAGATGTAAGTGGTTTGAGAATGTTTGAAGAGTTTCTCTTCTATTCTTAGTAACTGTGGCATTTATGACGTCAGCAAAACCTATGATTTTCGTTTATTTTCTTTGAGCTCTGACTTGTTTCTAGTTGTTTCTCTAATTTTTACTGTGACTCCTCACACCCACTGGCAGATATTTTAGTATTTTTGTTTAGTTGAGGTAACTGTAACAATCTCATGTTAGAGTTTACTTAAAACAACTGCTTTCACGTATCGTAATCTCATTCCATTAGGTATTTTCCTTGCGTTTATCTTTTTAATAATTGCAATGTTCTCTGGTGTTTGCCAAAATATCTCCATTAAATAACAACTCTTTTCTTCTACTTTGGGATATTTTTCATTTACTAAAAAAGCTGAACTTATTGGTTAATTTGATTGTAATCACGTACCAATTATAACATCAATTCCCACAATTCCTATCTTACCTGATGAGTTTATATTTTTCTACTTGTACTCTGGAACTTGCTAGTCTAAAATCAGCTAAAAATCTGAAGACACTCCCAGCTTTTATAATTATGTTAACAATTGAAGTAATAATGTTGTTTACACTATGCGTGCTGATGGCAAAGGTTGTATAAGAGGGTTAGTACAAGCTGTCAGTAACCGACGAACTGTGGAGCGTTTTATGGACGATTATAATTGCAACAAAATTACGTGAAACAAAGCGTGATTCCGGGGAATGGAATTTAAAGCGAAAATGATAAATGGAGGCCGGGGCTCTGCAATCTGTTCATTCGATGAATGATTTTCGTGGAAAGTAAACTAATAGCGCGAAATCACAAGCGATACTGACGTCATATCACAGCTAGTGCATTCTATGGTTTAAGGGATGAAATAAATATTTACGTTTCTCCCGGATAATTGTAACATCTGTACTCGGTCTATTCATATCTGTTAGCGAAACGCAGGGGCCTGCATTTCGGAATGCTTTGAAGCACGCTCTGTGATGTAAAGTGGCAATCTCACCAAGTAAACTTTGTTAACTTGCCTCCTGTAATTCCAGGTTATTTACTTTCTTCAAGGACGCCTGACTGTAACACCTCCCCATTACTTCTTCATTCGGGTAACTGAGTTTAAAAGTCGAAATACAACTGCTTCCTGCGCTGCCTTGTTTTATATTACGTCCACATGGCTCTGAGCACTATGGGACTCAACTGCTGAGGTCATTAGTCCCCTAGAACTTAGAACTAGTTAAACCTAAGGACATCACAAACATCCATGCCCGAGGCAGGATTCGAACCTGCGACCGTAGCGGTCTTGCGGTTCCAGACTGCAGCGCCTTTAACCGCACGGCCACTTCGGCCGGCTTTACGTCCACATGCTCCCCAAAATGTAATCTCTCGTTTTCCCAGAGAATCCCGGTCATTCGTGAATTATTCTGCCAGGGAGGTGTGTGCCTTGATCTGTGATGGCGAATACGGGGACTGGACGTCGACGGCTAGCTTTGGGAGAGCATGTTGTAGAAAAGAGTCACTGTTGCTACGATTTCTGCTCCGCACCCCACTTCATAATCGAAGAGCTTAACGTAGACGCTTGTCTAGTGTGTTTCGAGATGAGCACATTCAACATGGTATTTCAGAGGATGTAGTGTGTCATCCTTTTGTTGCAGGCATTCACATTCCATTTGGTATGCTGGAATTCTATGTGTGGTTCGGGGTTCGCTAAATCGGACTGACGTCTCATGTCGCGTTTTTATTTCGATTTAGTGAGGCAATGTAGTGTACCTTTGTGTTTCATTTGACTTTACTTGAGCACGTGGAAGCAAGTATCCGGTTTTAGTACATTCATCTCACGATACAAATGACTTTCCATCTCTCTCTCTCTCTCTCTCTCTCTCTCTCTCTCTTTCTTTCTGCCTTGCTCCCTATCTGTTCTAAAATTCCGACAACCAGGTTTGTAACACGGTTTTGAAGTTCTATAGTGTGAAGATACAAGTTTGCGGCATTGAATACCAAGGATTTCGACGAATCATTCGGAGGTGAGGGATAGTTCATTTTGTATCATCATTTGGATAATTAAAATACTAACGCGGCACCCTTAGAGTCCGTAATTAATTACTTTTCATACCTCCTTTTGTCTGTGCTTTTGACCATGATCACATTTATATAGGAGTTGCCTCATAGAAATATTTTTGCTTCCTACATCGGGTTACGACCGTGGTCAATACAATTATGGAGCTCTTTAGCTGCTGTTTTCCTTAAAATTTTCACAGCATTACAGGTAAGACCATGAGATGTGGTTTAGCGAAGCATGGAGGTGCAGAAATAGCATCACTGGGATTCTCCCCCTTTCTTCAACGCCCTCTGATAGATTATCATATTTTTCATACATTGAAGGCTAAAGATCGCAAGTACATTTCATATGCACGAGTTTGGTCTGTAAGACATAGTTAATACCCGATCGTAGTTGATTATGTAGTGTCTTTAGACAGTGTTCAAACCTAAATCTTTCAGTATCCTTTCAGAATAGCTTCTTATTGCGCTTGCGAAAGTCCTGTCATATCCGAAATATTAATTGGGTTAGAATGCGTTTCAACAGCACTATGTTAGGTAACTTTGGTGTAAATTTCAGGGGAAACTAAGTTCACAATTTATAATGAGCCTCTAGCTTTGCAGTCGTTTTTAGTGAGTTGTGAGTTATCGCTCATTAAGCACCTTTTAGTGGCGGGGAGGACACCACAGATAATTCTTATTATTCTTTTTTTAATTAGAAACATATACGGACAGTGGTTGCAATTTTCAGACGCAAGGTGAATTGACAGCTGTCCGGAAAACGGCTCGAAGGTACTTTGTTCACACGTTGTGCAGCAACGCTGGGGTCACAGCGGCATCTGGGGTTCACTCTGCATTGGCCAAACGGTGGGCAGCGTTGGACATCATTGCTGTGAACTTCAGCGGTGTGTTGAACTACCTAGAGAATATGAAGATGCAGATCATTGGGATAGTGATATCTAAGGACATCGCTTCAAAAACGAATAAGTCACAAGTTAACCACGACTGTGGCTACGAACTTAACAGTTACTTCAGATTATAGATAAATAGTGTCATAACGCATAGGTGAAGTATTCTCAACGTTGGCCTACAAAAATACATGGCGGATTATCGGTGTAATAACATTAGAACAGGCTTTGTCGAGGGATGTGAGTTCCTTCGTAGTTTGTTTCATCATCAAATACTCACATTATTGCGTTATTTAGCGCTTAACTAATTTGGCATCCCATGGGCACTATGAAGTTACAGCGCAGAAAAATATTTGTAGCGCACTTATCATGTATAAGTCTCTACAAATTTCTAAAGAAGTGCCTAACGATTTCACTTCACTGCACACCATCATACGCGAAAAACCTCAAAGGGCTCTAGAAGATACACGGGCCAAATGCTGACCATGCCATGGGTATTTCCATTTTAAACTGTTACAATAACGTATTTGAATAATGACACTGAGGCAAACAGCGCACTAAAGTCGCATTGTCGGCGGCTCGTGGTCTTGCGGTAGCGTTCTCGCTTCTCGCGCACGCGGTCCCGGGTTCGATTCCAGGCGGCGCCAGTGATTTTCTCTGCCTCGACATGACTGGGTGCTGTGTGTCTTTCATAATCATTTCATCTTCATTCACTCACAAGACGCCGTAGTGGCGTTAAAGAACTTGTGGAGCTGCGGCCGAACCACGCCGCAAGGGATCTCCCGGCCACCAATGCCATACGCTCATTGAAGGTCGCATTTATTTCGTTTTACATGTGGATTTCACATCTGAAATAGTTGTGCCCGAAACTAATACATTTGCTCGAAATATGTAAATGGACAAAAGGATCCGTTATCGTTTGGCTACACAGTTACTGAACGGCTATTAGAGTCAGTCACTACCTTCGAGTATACGAAAGTATACGGCCCATAGGGATACGTAAATTCAGCTGTGGTGAAGGCAGACGCGAAACTCAGGTTTATTGAGTAAATTATAAGTAATAATGCACGGTGAAGACCAGTTGCAGAACCCTTCTTCGAAAAATTCTTGAGTATTAATCAGCCATTTGGACCCTTAGCCAGTTATATAATGTAAGAGAGAGAGAGGGAAGATGCAAAGAAGAACTGTCCTTATCTTCATGAGATTTTTAGCCAACATGAGAGCCCCACAAAATCAGAGCCCCAAGCTTTTTCCGACGACATACATGTTTTATATATTTCTTTTTACTTGTTGCGCCACATCTAGGTAAAATCTCGAGCTTTCAACGAAATCGGCCATCTCCTTAGTCAGTCGTCGCTGCTGTTGTGGTTATCATGCTGCCACAGATTGCATCCGTCACTGCAGTAGTGATGCTAAAGCTCTCGTAAGAACGTGCACAATTCAACGCATTTCCATGTGTCTTCTTTAGTTCACAGTTCGCTTCCACGCACTACAAAGATTGTATGTGCAGTCTCGTCCGAAGCAGCTTGATCATATTCTGGTTTGTACTGCTTTTACGATAAGACTTCCAGTGTGTGGAATCACGGAACGACACCATCGTTTCATCAAGCATTATTCTGTGCTTCTAAAAATGAGTACAGCAGTTGCTGATGTCTTATGTTCTCAGTTCTTAATGTGAGCGTGCGCCTGGTTATATCGATTCCAATGCTGAGGAAATAGGCGTTCCGGGCGTTGACGTTTTCTTCGCGGGCCGAGTTCTCACCGATTGGGTGTGGCAGCTGCACCTAGCCTGTCTGGTGACGAAACATATTCGGGGAGTTGGACATGTTACTGCCTCCTTGGCTGGTGGACGTAGCCACATACAGTGTTCATGATTTGCTTAGGCCTGATGAAGCAACAATGGTGAGCAAATTTTTTGTCGGTGTTAAGTGTTGGTCGGGATTCCCGAGACAAAACCCCTCCTTGTGCAACCATCTCTGACTGTCATTTGTTATTTTGACGTTTAACTGGTTCGGATCGCTCTACTGGCCTTGTTTAGCCAACGCCTTCGTGTGGATCAGTAACCTGGCAATAAGAATCTATCTAAAACAAACACTCATTTAGTTGCAAGAGTGTTTCAGGAGGCGTAAGTGACTTCTAAAATAAAGCTTTAGTGTCAGATTTCTTTTGCATTTATTTCCTTATCTGACACTAGCAGATCAAATGGACTCACTTGTATTCTCTCTTGTTTCTGTTGTGACCCGGGGGTCCATGAACTGACTGTCATTCATTTGTTGTGTAAATTTCGATAGTGCTCTGTTTCAGAATAGCCGAGGAACTGTGTTTGCCTAATTAGTGTGCTTTAAGAGCTTTGCTTGTGTACGATTTTGTTGCTCAAAAAATGCTTGTAGCCTCGGTTTCCTTCACACACGTGTATATTTTAAATGCTCTGCTTTTTATGGTTACGCATATTAGTCAAATAGAAATTTCGGGTCAAGTGGAGTATTCGATACTAGTCGTAATTTCTTACGACACAGGTACATTTTCTTTTAGAGTGAATTTATCGTATAATGAAGTCAAGTGCATGGTCTGGTTACACCTGTCTGCTTTGACGTATGAGATCTGCATGACTTCGTAGCGATTATACAGTTACTTTTTGCTCTCAAAAGTATTTGGTTGTTTCTTTCTGTATTTGGCACGATTTCAGAAGATAAACTTAAGAACAGGAGTAAAATTGATGAAACTGGCCCTATTAGCTATTTAACAGGACAGGGCAAATGAAAGTAGCACTGCCAAGTGGTAAGATTGGACATGAATTCGCGGCAGCATTAACGGAATAGAGAAAGACGTACAGCTACTTCCAAGAAGATGGCAACTGCCCATTCAGCCGGCCGAACCTTGGAGCACATTTACACAATATTCACTCCTGGCAGAGTTTTCAAAGAGGTGAATGGAGATCACTCTCAACATCTGCTATAGTCATATTAGTAGCGTATTCGCTTTCCTCTGTTGTATTTCTTTCTACTGTGGATCTATGCTCTCTGGGCAACTTCTATTTGCCGCTGCCTGTAAATTTCATGTTTATTTTTACAATCGTTTGGCTGTTTTTTTTTTTTTTGTTTTTTTTTTTTTTTTTTTTTTTTAATGCGGTAAGTTTGTTGAGGGTGAGGTTAGCCAGGGACATGAGTGATAACTCAAACGGTCGTGAGTGAAATGAGTAGTAATGATATTGGTAAGTTTGTTTCTTTTTCAATTATTGGCCGTTTTGCTTAAATGTGACGTCGTTGAGGCGTTGCATATATGAAATCTATTGCTGTCTTAAGAATCGTGCCATTGGTACTTGTAGTTCACTCTTGTGATAGACCTCTGCTTTTGTGATGTGGTATTTAGTAATGGTTTAGTTAAAAGAGATTTAGTTTTTGGTATCTATTGATTATTTATTAACTTGATGTTTTGTTTTTCACCTGTTAATATTCGTTTACAGTGCGACTCTAACTTTATGTTTATTATTTTCCGTTTATTTTGGAAGAATCTGTGTGTGAAATTTTTCGTTTACGAGTTTTTTTTGGGGTGTCGGGTGAGGGGTGGAAGGTAACTGTTATCGTTGTCTTTGGTTCAAATGGTTCAAATGGCTCTGAGCACTATGGGACTGGGGTCATCAGTTCCCTTTAACTTAGAACTACTTAAACCTAACTAACCTAAGGACATCACACACATCCATGTCCGAGGCAGGATTCGAACCTGCGACCGTAGCGGTCACGCGGCTCCAGACTGTAACGCCTAGAATCGCTCGGGCACTACGTTAGGCCGTTGTCTTTATCTAATTTATGTGTTGTGATTTCCCTGTGTGTTTTCTTTTAAATATTTCGAATTGATTTATTTTGGAAAATTTGTGGGACTTATTATTGTATAACGTTGTTGTTTTGTGGTGGTATTTCTAGTATCGCCGTCTTCGTTTGACGTATATACGTCCAGTGCATTATTTGATTCGAATTTTGCGTTTTACGTGCATTTTAGTTCCATTTATTCTAAATGAATTCATGAGCCTTGTTCTTCATTTTTTCAATTGCTGTGGAGTTTTTTTTTTAACTCTGCTGACTTTAAAAAAATTTGTCCCCGCACGGAACCCCCTTATAGCTGCGACTGTAACAGTATTTCTGTTTTACTTGTTGAAAGAAACCCATATCGTACGTTTCTGGTCGCCATCTTGCAGAGCGTAATCTGCCTGTTACTAAATGGATCACTTAGTAAGTAAGGTAAACGATCGTCCTTACTCGAAATGTGACGTTATTCGTCAAAGAAGACGGGTGGGGTCTAGCCTTGCTTGGTAAACCCCGCTTCAAAGACATATACATTATTCTAAATTTTCTGTTTTCTAGGAATATGTACAATACTGAAATAAAAATTTCTGGCTCTTCAAAGTCAGTACCGCCATTAGACTGTTCTTTATTTGCAGTGTTACATTTACAAGATCATGATTTCGGCTTTAAAGTGACATTATCAAGTGTTTTAATGTTATACAGCGCCGAAGATGGCATACTGTCGTATTTAAAATACACTCTGTGATAAAACAGAGCAGTAGGCTTTTACCAGAAATGTTGACCCTTGTACAATGTGTCTAATAGTGTATGCCATCTTCGGTACTGTATAATATTAAAACACTTGATAATGGCACTTTAAAACCAAAATCATTATCATGTAAATGTAACACTGCAAATAAAAATCAGTCTAATGGTGATACTGACTTTAAAGAAATATATTGTGACTGCAGCCCCAAATTGCGAAAAAATTATTAAATACGACAGTATGCCATCTTGTTGTTGTTGTTGTTATGGTCTTCAGTCCTGAGACTGGTTTGATGCAGCTTTCCATGCTACTCTATCGTGTGCAAGCTTCTTCATCTCCCAGTATCTACTGCAACCTACATCCTTCTGAATCTGCTTAGTGTATTCATCTCTTGGTCTCCGTCTACGATTTTTACCCTCCACGCTGCCCTCCAATGCTAAATTTGTGATCCCTTGATGCCTCGAAACATGTCCTACCAACCGATCCCTTCTTCTAGTCAAGTTGTGCCACAAACTTCTCTTCACCCCAATCCTATTTAGTACCTCCTCATTAGTTACGTGATCTACCCACGTTATCTTCAGCATTCTTCTGTAGCACCACATTTCGAAAGCTTCTATTCTCTTCTTGTCCAAACTAGTTATCGTCCATGTTTCGCTTCCATGCATGGCTACACTCCATACAAATACTTTTAGAAACGACTTCCTGATACTTAAATCTATACTCGATGTTAACAAATTTCTCTTCTTCAGAAACGATTTCCTTGCCATTACCAGTCTACATTTTATATCCTCTCTACTTCGACCATCATCAGTTATTTTACTCCCTAAATAGCAAAACTCCTATACTACTTTAAGTGTCTCATTTCCTAATCTAATTCCCTCAGCATCACCAGATTTAATTTAACTACATTCCATTATCCTCGTTTTGCTTTTGTTTATGTTCATCTTATATCCTCCTTTCAAGACACTGTCCATTCCGTTCAAATGCTCTTCCAAGTCCTTTGCTGTCTCTGATAGAATTACAATATCATCGGCAAACCTCAAAGTTTTTACTTCTTCTCCATGAATTTTAATACCTACTCCGAATTTTTCTTTTGTTTCCTTTGCTGCTTGCTCAATATACAGATTGAATAACATCGGGGAGAGGCTACAACCCTGTCTCACTCCTTTCCCAACCACTGCTTCCCTTTCATGCCCCTCAACTCTTATAACTACCATCTGGTTTCTGTACAAATTGTAAATAGCCTTTCGCTCCCTGTATTTTACCCCTGCCACCTTCAGAATTTGTGAGACAGTATTCCAGTTAACATTGTCAAAAGCTTTCTCGAAGTCTACAAATGCTAGAAACGTAGGTTTGCCTTTTCTTAATCTTTCTTCTAAGATAAGTCGTGAGGTTAGTATTGCCTCACGTGTTCCAACATTTCTACGGAATCCAAACTGATCTTTCCCGAGGTCCGCTTCTACCAGTTTATACATTCGTATGTAAAGAATTCGCGTTAGTATTTTGCAACTGTGACTTATTAAACTGATAGTTCGGTAATTTTCACATCTGTCAACACCTGCTTTCTTTGGGATTGGAATTATTATATTCTTCTTGAAGTCTGAGGGTATTTCGCCTGTCTCATACATCTTGCTCACCAGATGGTAGAGTTTTGTCATGACTGGCTCTCCCAAGGCCACAAGGCCATCAGTATTTGTAATGGAATGTTGTCTTCTCCCGGGGCCTTGTTTCGACTCAGGTCTTTCAGTGCTCTGTCAAACTCTTCACGCAGTATCATCTCCCATTTCGTCTTCATCTACATCCTCTTCCATTTCCATAATATTGTCCTCGAGTACATCGCCCTTGTATAAACCCCCTATTACTCCTTCCACCTTTCTGCCTTCCCTTCTTTGCTTAGAACTGGGTTGCCATCTGAGCTCTTGATATTCATACAAGTGGTTCTCTTCACTCCAAAGGTCTCTTTAATTTTCCTGTAGGCAGTATCTATCTTACCCCTAGTGAGACAGGCCTCTACATCCTTACATTTGTCCTCTAGCCATCCCTCCTTAGCCATTTTGCACATTCTGTCGATCTCATTTTTGAGACGTTTGTATTCCTTTTTGCCTGCTTCATTTACTGCATTTTTATATTTTCTCCTTTCATCAATTAAATTCAATATTTCTTCTGTTACCCAAGGATTTCTATTAGCCCTCGTCTTTTTACCTACTTGATCGTCTGCTGCCTTCAGGACTTCATCCCTCAGAGCTACCCATTCTTCTTCTACTGTATTTCTTTCCCCCATTCCTGTCAATTGTTCCCTTATGCTCTCCCTGAAATTCTCTACAACTTCTGGTTCTTTCAGTTTATCCAGGTCCCATCACCTTAAATTCTCACCTTTTGGCAGTTTCTTCAATCTGCAGTTCATAACCAATAGATTGTGGTCAGAATCCACATCTGCCCCTGGAAATGTCTTACAATTTAAATCCTGATTCCTAAATCTCTGTCTTACCATTATATATTCTATCTGATACCTTTTAGTATCTCCAGGATTCTTCCAGGTATACAACCTTCTTTTATGATTATTGAACCAAGTGTTAGCTATGATTAAGTTATGCTCTGTGCAAAGTTCTACAAGGCGGCTTCCTCTTTCATTTCTTCCCCCCAATCCATATTCACCTACTATGTTTCCTTCTCTCCCTTTTCCTACTGACGAATTCCAGTCACACATGACTATTAATTTTTCGTCTCCCTTCACAACCTGAATAATTTCTTTTATCTCGTCATACTTTTCATCAATTTCTTCATCATCTGCAGAGCTAGTTGGCATATAAACTTGTACTACTGTAGTAGGCATGGGCTTTGTGTCTATCTTGGCCACAATAATGCGTTCACTATGCTGTTTGTAGTAGCTAACCCGCACTCCTATTTTTATATTTATTATTAAACCTACTCCTGCATTACCCCTATTTGATTTTGTATCTATAGCCCTGTAATCACCTGACCAAAAGCCTTGTTCCTCCTGCCACCGAACTTCACTAAATCCCACTATATCTAACTTTAACGTATCCATTTGCATTTTTAGATTTTCTAATCTACCTGCCCGATTAAGGGATCTGACATTCCACGCTCCGATCCGTAGAACGCCAGTTTTCTTTGTCCTGATAACGACGCCCTCTTGAGTAGTCCCCGCCCGGAGATTCGAATGGGGGACTATTTTACCTCCGGAATATTTTACCCAAGAGGACGCCATCATCATTTAATCATACAGTAAAGCTGCATGTCATCGGGAAAAATTACGGCTGTAGTTTGCCCTTGCTTTCAGTCGTTCGCAGTACCAGCACAGCAAGGCCGTTTTGGTTAATGTTACAAGGCCAGATCAGTCAATCATCCAGACTGTTGCCCCTGCAACTACTGAAAAGGCTGCCGCCCCTCTTCAGGCCATTTTCGGCACTGTATAACATTAAAAAACTTGATAATGCCAATTTAAAGCCGAAATCATGATCGTGTAAATGTAACACAGCAAATAAAAAACAGTCTTCTGGCGGTACTGACTTAAAAGAAATGTATTATGACTGTGATCCCACAATATTAAAAAATTAATAAAAATTTCTGGCTTCTTCACAGCCGTGTGTGTACAGTTTTAAAGTTTTAATACTGATTTTCTCATATTTTAATTTAATTTTATCTCTACAAAAGTCTGTTTCACAAACGGGTATGTTATTTAAAATTTCTGCTTTTCAAGATTGTGTAAACTAGGAACAATTCTTCCGGGCGCCTTTCATCTGTATATGTAAATTAAAAACATTGTGTTTACTGATGCTACTGTTTGCTTCAAGTGACGTATATATATTATTCTATAGGTTGGAAATTTGCGGTTGTACATTACAGAATCTGTATGAGCATATTACGTTAAATTTTTGGGTATTCCTCAGAACCTATGGCGAACAATTTTCTCTTCCATTAATAATAAAAGAGAAATCACTCTCTGGAATGAATAATTTTACTTCAAAAATTATTTGATTGTAATCGAGCACCTTACTACTTCCAGATCCTAGCTGTTTATCAGTTCATCATGTGAATTTGATGTGGTGCACCGTGGTGGGTAATATTGAGAAAGTGGGGCCGATGTACTGGCTTCTCAACTAACAAGGTGTCTTACAAATTCCAGGAACTCTGAGTCGGAGATTGTCCTTAACAGGTTGCAGTGTCTCCTTTAATTTCATGGCGGCTCCGAAAATACGAATTAACTGCAGAGAGTGTACCGTAATTAATAGCGAAAACTGAGATCATAAAGTAAGACAGATGTTGCTTGCATGTACAAACTATTACAAGTTCGAGGAAACTGCTTGATTTATTCTAGAGAAAAAGTATCACAAATTGAGCAAGTCTATAACGCGTTATTCCTTCTCTGGAACCTAGGCAAGTCGTTATTCAGCTTGGATTAATTGATACAGATTTCGGACGTCCTTCTGGGGGGATATCACGACAGTTCTATCCAACTGGCGCGCTAGACCGTGAATCTCTCCACCTGGTGGGAGGACTCTGCACATAATGCTCCAGCTATTCTCAAGCCTGCCTAGGTAGGGTTTGTCAAAAACGAAGACAAGCAGTAGAAACTGTCGCTGTGTGGAGGAGGGAAATATCTTGCTCAAATGTAAGCCCAGTATGGGTTCCCATGATGGACAATTAAATGGGGCGTAGAATACGGTGGATGTACCTTTCTACTGTAAGGGTGAAGAGGCTGACCAAGACTGACAACCAAAGGAGTCATGCTACGAAAAGACCATTAATTCCAGAATGAGATTTTCACTCTGCAGCGGAGTGTGCCCTGATATGAAACTTCCTGGCAGATTAAAATTGTGTGCCCGAACGAGACCCGAACTCGGGACGTTTGGCTTTCACGGGCAAGTGAGGACCGGGCGTGAGTCGTGCTTCGGTAGCTCACATGGTAGAGCCCTTGCCCGCGAAAAGCAAAGGTCCCGAGTTCGAGTCTCGGTCGGGCACACGGTTTTAATCTGCCAGGAAGTTTCATATCAGCGCACACTCCGCTGCAGAGTGAAAATCTCATTCTGGAAACATCCCCAGGCTGTGGCTAAGCCATGTCTCCACAGTATCCTTTGAAACACGTATGTAACGTAGCAGCGATGGTGAGGCACGTTAAAATCTTTGACCAGAGAGCCTATTATCGTGGTTAGTATGCGCTTGACGGCGCGAGTGTTACGGGCAGTACTCTGTCAGTAGTCGTTGCGAGCAGTAGCTCTGTTCAGTTGCGTCCAGCAGTACGCGAGTAGCTGTAGGCCAGAGCAGTACTCTGTCAGCAGTCTGTTAGTAGTAGTCGTGCAGTGCAGTACGCTAGTAGTCGTCATGCAGAGCGGTCGGTCAGTAGTAGAAGCCCAGTGCGGTTGTGTGATGTAGTCTGTCGGCAACACTGGTCAAGATGCTGAATGAGGTATACTGTTAATTAAGATAATCATCGGATAATGTAAAGTTTATTTATTGTAATTAATTTTCAACAAGTGCCCCCAATAATAATTTTGATTTCAAAAGCAATTTTACATAAAAATTTTATTTAATTGAAGTAACTATTTCGTTCCACTTCCCTTAAAGAAAAGTTTCAGTTTTCAGTTAAATAATAAAAAAAACAAATTATTATTTGCAATGCAGTTCCTCCAAGCTGTGCGCAAGAATAAGAGCAGAAATTTGACTAGCAGTTACAATGAGGTAAGAATTTAATTCTGATTTTTGCACAGGGCCAAAGACCGATATTTCGGTAAAATCGAATTATCGTTATCACTGAGATTTTCTTATCACTGAGTAGACTTTAATTTTTTTTTTGTGTGAAGAATTTATATTTGAGTCAGATCGCGATTCTCACTTTTCTTGTCATTAAATTTAATTGCTAGGGAGGTTACACTTGGCTCCCATTCATTTATTATTTCTGTTTTAAAAATTTCAGTGGAGAGGTTACACTTAGCGCAATGTCCATTAGCACTCTTAAATAAGTAATCTATTAATTACTAAGCTTACTTCTCTCTGCTGGCAGCATCGGCCTCTTAAATCACTCCCTTCTCCCTTATTTCCTCCCTAAGCTGTTCCAAATACGCTAATTACATTTCTCCTCGTACGACAGAGGATACACAGTGACACACAGCCATCACTATTTTCGTCATATTCTCCTTGCACAGAATACCACTAATCCATTTTCTATACTCCCGCAACCTCAGGAAATCTTTAGCAGGCGCCTTTCTTTCGGCACTCGCGGTGTCACAAACAGGGCGTGGAAAATCTCGGACACCCCTGTGGTATGTCACTTGGCGGAAGCAGCGGCCAGTGCCCCTCGCGGCAGGTAGTGCCTAACAAAGGGACAAACCAGGCTGCCACCCTACTCCATGCTGCTCGGCGGAACGCGTCAGAGCTTTTAGCAGCTCACTGCAACGTCCAGTCTTTACCTGCGCATTACGAAGAACTTAGCCTCCTCTTCAACCAACTAAACTACCACGTAATCCTCTTATCCGAAACGTGGTTGAAACCACACATATCCTCTGCATCTTTTCATCTCCCAGGGTACACATTTCTTAGGGCAGACAGATCAAAAAAGCGAGGTGGCGGGGTCGGCGCGTATATACGAACAGATCTCAAAGCGAAAGTCTTATGTACGTCAAATCCTGCTGAAGAAAAAGAGGCTGAATTCATGTTCATTGAAATAAATATACAAAGTCGGAAATTCTTGACTGGCGTCGTGTACAAGCCGCAAAAAAAAAAAAAAGCTCAATGAGTTCTTTCCAATCGGAATTACATTCACTTCAGTGTCAATACGAACATGTCATCGTAATGGGTGACTTGAACATAGACCTGCTAAGAGACACTCCCTCCGCAATAAACCTAAGAAGACTGTTTAGTTGCAATAGCATGAACATTCTTCCATTACAACCTACACACCATACGGCGCACAGTCATACTCTTATAGACGTAATCGCAACGAAACAGACTGACAAAGTAACAGATGTTGGTCAAACATCGGCCCCTGGCCTCTCAGCACATGATGTAATATTCCTGGCCTACTCTGTGCAGCCCCCAAGGATCAAATCGCGTTACATAACTTGTAGGAACATGAAACGTATTGACCTTGACGCTCTAACAGCCGATTGCTCAGAAATCCTATGGCATCAAATAATCAGAAAACCCACAATCGACGGCAAAATTAATGACCTTGGTGATAAACTCACTGCCCTCTATGACAAACATGCACCTGTGCGCACAATCCGTGTAAGAAAATCTCCTGCTCCATGGCTGACAGCTGAATTACGTCAAATGATGACTAATAGGGATGCTGCCCACAGGCGTTTCAAGGCAGATCCGAAACCCGAGCGTTTCGAAGAATATAGAAAGCTACGGAACAGAGTGAAACAATGCATTCGCAATGCTAAAATCAGGCACGCTCGCTCCCTTGTATGCAGCGATCTGACGCCCACGACTCTATGGAAGAATCTCCGTAGCTTGGGGGTCGGAAAGGCAAAATCGGAAACTACTTTTCATGTGTCTGCTAACGAATTAAATGAATTCTTCTCTGCACCTCAGAATACCAGCACAGCTGATAATTACCGTCCACAAGAATCCCCAAACAGGATAACTAACAACGATACCTTCCATCTAAAACATGTAACAACAAATACGGCAAGAAAAGCAATAATGAGAATCTCTTCTGATGCAATAGGCAACGACAGTATCGGTATAACCATGATTAAGAATGTTGCCGATATCTTAGTACCTGTCTTAACTGACATATTTAATTTTTCCCTCGTGAACGGAATATATCCTACTGCATGGAAAAGAAGCCTAATTCGACCCATCCCTAAGATCGAAAACCCGCAACTGCCTAGTGATTACCGACCAATTAGCATACTGCCTGCTGTTTCCAAAGCACTTGAATATATTGTTCATGACCAAATCACTGAACACTTGCATGAATTCAGCCTATATGACAAATTTCAATCCGGTTTCCGTAAACATCACAGCACAAACACTGCTCTAATTAAAGTAACTGATGACCTGAAATATGCCATCGACAATCGAAAGGCAACAATATTGACGCTACTAGACTTCAGCAAAGCTTTTGACACTGTTAACTTTGACATATTGCTCAGAAAAATGCAACAGCTTAATTTCTCTGATAGTGCAATGAGATGGTTTGAAAGCTACTTAAAAGACAGACAGCAATGTGTTGTCTGCGTAAATGAAAAATCTTCCTGGAAACATGTTTCCTCGGGAGTGCCACAAGGATCAGTCCTAGGACCACTTTTGTTTTCTTTATATGTCAACGATATTTCGTCGGTTCTGTCCTCCTGTAAATATCATTTCTATGCCGACGACCTCCAGCTCTACCTAAGCGTCAGACCTGAAGATGTAAACACTGCAATCGCTCAGATGAATGATGATCTGTCTTCAGTAGTGAGATGGGCGAAAAACCTGGGGCTTAAACTAAATGCAAAAAAGACGCAAGTAATCTTAATAGCCCATCAGAAATTAATAAGTTCAGATTTCCGCGAACGGCTACCTCCTATTCTGCTCGACGGTACTCCAATACCATATCAGAAAACAGTGAAGAACTTGGGTGTAACTTTGGATGAGCATCTCAACTGGGCGGAGAATACAGTCGCAGTGTGCCGAAAGACGTCTGCTTGTCTCTATGCTCTCCAAAAGTTTCGGAACATATTTCCACAGGACTTGAAACGCCAGCTCGTGCAAGCACTCGTTCTACCGAACCTGTACTATTGTGATGTGATTCAACAAGGCATGAGTAGTGAAAACAAAAGACGGCTAGAGCTAACCATGAATGCCTGTGTGCGTTACACCTGCAACATTCGCCGATATGATCATGTTAGTGCTTCATACTCCGAGCTAGGGTGGCTGCGGCCGGACAAATTGCGTGACTACCACACTCTATGTCTACTCCACCGACTCCTCATCGCACAAGCACCCCAGTACCTTGCTTCAGAGATTAAAAACCTGTCATGTCATCATAATCGAAACACGAGGTCACTCTTATTTGGTATCCTAACTGTGCCCACTCACAAAACAAAAACTTTTGCAAACTCCTTCTCAGTTGCCGCTGTCCGCCTATGGAACAAACTGCCCCTTACCTTGCGCAAAATTCGATCTCCTGCTGCTTTTAAGAAGAAGTTGAAGCATTTCCTACTATCATCCTCACAATGTTCTCCACAAAATTAATGTACAAGGACAATCCCCTCATCTGTCAAATAGCAAAGCTAGCGTCTCCTATCTTGCTCCTGAGACGCCTTCCTCTTCATCTTTCTCTATTAGCCACGCAATCTTCTTCTCCTTTATATTTCCTTAATTATGTTTCATCATGTCTCTATTCTTCTCCTCCCTTCACTATGAGTCTCCCTCATACTCCGTGCTGCCGGCACTCCTATCTAAAATCTGTCTCTTCAATAATGTCTAATTATAACAGTACTTGTGACCTAAGAATATAAACTCTATATGTATGTATTTTTCCAGGTGTACCTTTCAAATTGTTTATTTCACTTTTTGTACTAGATGTAGTTTAACATGCCTACTAAAACATATGAATGTAAAATAAGTAGAATGCCTGGTTAGATGTAAGAGAGGGCCTGATGGCCCTAATCTTGCCAGGTTAAATAAATCAATAAATAAATAAATAAATAATATTGTCATTTTCATTTAAAATTTTTGTGGGGAGGTTACACTTGGCGACATCCAGTCCAGGATCGAATTTCGTTGAGAGTCTTTTGAGCGACAGTCAGATATCTGCTCTGATTTGCTTAGATATAATTAGGATTTGGCGCAACGCTTTTATTAACTTGTGACTTTCTTTCTACAGGTCAACGGCAATTCGTTGCTCTGTTGTATTTGTTTGTTGCCTTTTTGCATTTGTGCTTATTTGTTTTGTGAATATTTGTGACTATTGTAAAAATGCCGCGAAAGACTGTGAATAGTGTATCGCGAGGTATTACGAACGAAATTACCGGCTCAAACGACTTTACCGATAGGACATGTGACACGCAGTGTAATGATGACAATCCTGCGTTCACTAACAATCAGTGCATTACAACCACTAATGATGGCTTTTATCTTAATGAGGAACAAACGAACTCAATTGTCTCGTCTGTTAACTTGACGACAATTGATGACGCGGAGCGGTCTATAGTAATGAGCGCTGCCGAGCTTAACACAGCCGATTTGGAAAACTCAAGTAACGTACAGACAAATTTGTCTAATGAAAATGAACAGGATACACAAAGTACGACGGATTTATTTAATTCCGAAATAGTGAGTGACAGTGTAGGTCCGACTGATAATCCTTTTTGTAAATTGCAGAATGACCAAATGGTCATACAAAGCGCGACAATTCCAGGTACACAATCAAACAGCACAGATAATGGAGTAGGTAATGTTACTTTGGATCAATTTATAGCAATAATGCTACAGTTTAGGAACGAACAGAACGAAAAACAAGACAACAGTAGTAAAGATCTCAAACAACTTAATGAACAGGTCAAACAACAGAGTGTAGATAACAAACAATTTAAAGAGAATTTCAAACAACTTAGTGAACAGCTCAGACAACAAAATGAAAAATTAGACGACAATTCCAGACAGCTTAGTGAACAAATTAGAGCCGTTGCCGCGCAGTGCCATGACACTAAGGAACAGTTGCGCGTGGAAATTGAGGCTTGTTCACAAAAAAATTGCGAAGAAATTAAGTCTCTTGCGCAAGATTTAAGGGAAATGCAGACAGCCGCAACAGAAACACTCAGAGACGAAATTAGCGGAGTCGCTAAACAATGCTCTGAAGAAGCTACACAATTACGGGATGAGTTTAAAGCAATGACGGTAGAACTTTCGCGCACAATGGACGCAAAGATAGACGCGAAATTCGAACAGCAGAACACTCAGGTTAACGAGCGCTTTAATCAGCACATACAAAACAGTGATACGCGTTTCCGCAAATTTATTCAAGATCAAAACAAAGTAAAACGACAAGTCATGGAAACAATCACTGCACAAAGACAAGAGGACAAACGTAAAATGTTCGCGAAGGCGAAGACGTATGTAGACAATAATATTACTACAGTGTCCGACAAAATTAATACCATAGAACAATTGAACGCGGAATTACGGGATGAAATTTCTGATCTTAAATCAAAAACAGATACACACACAGTAAATATTCAAACAGTGACAGACAGATTCGAACAATTAGAACTAACACAGGATTGCGATGTCATCAAAGCTGATGTTAAAAAACTGAGCGAAACTACGCGTAAGTTGCAAAAACAGATTAATGCATCTGATTCTAAAACCGATGATCAGGTTAAAATACTGACTGAAAAATGTGATGAATTGGCCAGTCGTATGGATGTTATCGAAAATACTAATGACAATAAATCAGACGATACTGCACCGGTTTCATTTAACCAAACACCTGAATTTCAAAATTTACAGCAGACAATTAATGAGATCGATTCATCTAACAACACGTTACGTAGGAAGTTGTCAAATTTACAACAAGAAGTAACAGAGATGAAAAACATTTCAGTTAATAACATACCACAACAGACGCCACTTTATGAACATGTGTCAGACTCACGCAGCGCGTATAATTTGGGTAATCTACAGAGAGTACGGGACTTAGATTCCGATCAACCACAGTTCAATAGATTCTCTTACGATCCTGAACCTGTTCCATCACACAGAGATGATAATTTCGATTACAAACATTTTCTGTCAGTGAGAAAGTTTAAAGTTTTTAAAAACGATAGAACGCAGATTCACCCACTGGATTGGATTCAACAATTTAGCTTTGCTCTTCCACCGACTTGGCCTGTAACACATAAACTTGAATTTATTTGCAGTTTTTTGGAAGGCGAACCGGCAACTCGTATGAGACCGATCGCGAGGCCATGCTATTCAGTAGAGGAATTTCAGAATGCTTTTCTGTCAGCGTACTGGTCGAAGACGACACAGCGCGGAATTAAAGATCAGTTAATTAGTTTGCCGAATTACGAGAACTCAAATTTTCCCAGTGTGACGCAATTTTTTGACCACATGGTGCAACAGAACCAGTACCTAAGTGAGCCGTACAGTGAATCAGTACTTATACAATTATGCATCTCTAAATTACCACGGTCATTACGAGCGTCACTTCTAACGGGACAGCAAAAAGAAAACATTTCAGCATTCAGAGATGTTTTACAGCTCTTGGAAGTACAGCAATCTGATTATTCTTTTGTAAACAAAAACTTTTCGTATAATAACCAAGGTCAACAAACTTACGGTAATTATGATCAGGGACGTAATTTCAATAGGAAAAGTAACAGACGCGTTAGGAACGGCAACTACCAGAACTTAAATCACAGACAAAATTCAGATTATCAATATCGTCAAAATTTTCAGCAACAGGAAACACATTTTGGTAACAATAGACGTTTTCCACCACAACAGCATGAAAGTCAGCCGGTTGGAATACATAACCAACAATGTAATGTACAAGGTCAACCAGGCTTTAATGTTCCGCCGCGTGCGCATATAGTCCAAGATCCAACAAATAGTAACGCACGGCAGCAAGGAAACAACTACGTACAAAGAAGACAGTATTTCAATTCCTATCGCAATACACCGTATAGGAATGACTATTACGACAGACGTAAAAATAATGAGAACAATTTTCAGCGTACATCTAACAACAGTCGGACATACCAACAGCAAAATTATACACAAGAACCTATTCTCATGAATGAACCCGACAGTAGGTATCATCCAGAGCGTAATACGTCTGGAAGAAGTAATAGGACAATTCAAATAGTCGAAATGCCACAACATCCTCCTAATAATAATAACACGTCAGATAGAATCTGACTAGATACTGTACAGGTCGCATCTTCCAATAATACAAGCACTACTTCAGACACGCAAAATGTTGTTCACGAAAATGTAATTACTTTTGACGACATCAGAGATACTCTTTTGCAGGAAAGACCATTTGTTCAGAAAACTATTTCTCATCCTATCATCGAAATTAAAATTGGTTCATCGAAATTTTCAGCAGTAATCGATTCCGGATCACCTATATCAGTAATAAATGAGGAGACTTTCAAGGAGTGCAACAAAGAGAATACTTATCCCACATTACCTTTAGGCAAGACGAAAGTGAAAGGAGCAGTATCGAGTAAAGGTGTAGACGTTAAATTACAGACGCATTTATCATTTTGTATTGGAGGTCATACTTTCCACTCAAATTTTTGGATTGTTCCTTTATTGACAACAGACGTTATCTTAGGTACGAATTTTCTGGTACAACACGACGCAGTCATTGATTTTCAGAATTCTTATTTAATGTTAAAGGATGAAAATATACAATTTGCTATAGAATTTCAGCACTCACTATCTGCGGAAGAGCAAACAATTAACCGCACAGAGGTCATTTCCGCAACACGTAACATAGACTGTAATCCCACATTGTTCACGGATACGTACGTACACAACTATAAAACTCCAAACGAAGTTGACTACGACGTAATGCAAATGATTTCCGATAAAGTTAGACAAAGCAGTGCAACCACAGACGACGAACGAACGCAGTTGCACAAAATTCTTTTACAGCAAGCTCCAGTTTTTGACAATATTCCTGGTACTATGTCCGGTTTTATGTATGGATTTCAAGTCAAACAGCACGATACATTTAAAGCTAAACATTATCCCATTCCATATATTCACAGAGAACAAGTTAAAAAAGAATTGCAGGATATGCTTGATCAAGGAATTATAGAACCAGCAGTTAGTCCGTACATAAACCCGCTACATATTGTTAAGAAAAAAGATGGCTCACTTCGCTTCGTACTTGATTCACGTCACATTAATGACATTATTATTAATGAAACAGATCGACCACAGACACTAGAGGAGCTTTTACAGAAATTTCATGGTACAGCTATTTATTCTACATTAGATTTGAAATCGGGATTTTGGCAAATTCAACTTCATCCGAATTGCAGAAAATATACAGCTTTTCTCTGTTTCGGCGACTGTTATCAATTTTGCAAATTACCGTTCGGCTTAACTATTTCTTCTGCAGCTTTTATTCGCGGTTTGAACACTATACTTCCGACAGAACTTAAGGACAGAATTACGACGTATGTAGACAACATTCTTATCGCAGAAGCTAACTGGTCTGAAGACAATCTGATTCTTGAACAAATGTTACAAACTTTTCATGCACAAGGACTTACAGTTAATCTTAGTTAATCGCACTTTGGCAAAACTTCTATAAAATTTCTTGGACACGTAATTTCAGCAGAGGGCATTGCGCCTGATCCGGAAAAACTTCAAGCTTTACGTGACATTACCGTTCCTACGACGAAGAAGCAATTACGCATTTTTTTGGGCTTAATTAACTTTTTTCGTAAATTTATTCATCACTCCGCTTTAGACACACCCAGATTATGCCATTTAACAGGTAAAAACACTATTTGGTCATGGGATAAGCAAGCACATTCTGAATTTGTGAACCTGAAACATGCTTTGTTGAATGCTCCACTTTTATCGCACCCAGATCTTACTAGAAATTTTTCCATTGCCACCGACATTTCTAACACCGCTTTAGGCGTACACATTTTTCAGGAAATAGAAGAAGATGGCTCTACAGTTATTAAAAACATCGCATTTGCAAGCCGCATTCTGTCACCTGCCGAACGAAATTATTCCGTCACAGAACTTGAAACATTATGTGTTGTATGGGCTTTCACGAGATTTAGGCACTTTCTTTATGGCAGACATACCACCGTTTACACAGACCACAGAGCGATACAATTTTTACTTTCGGCCAAATTCACTCACGATAGATTAAGCAGATGGAAACTTTATTTACAGGAATTTAATTTTACAATAGTTCACATTCCCGGCACACAAAATGTTATAGCAGACGCACTATCGCGTTCTCTCGGCAACAATCAGCAAGACGTAGCAACCAACTTCTGCAAAACAAATTTCAGTGTCATGTACATTCAGCAAGTTGCATTTGAAAATTTTATTTCGTCGTCATTACAGGACATAGCACAAGAACAAAATAAAGACAATGTGTGGAAAGAAATTAAACACCTTTGGCAAGATAAGAATAATGTTACGATTAGAAACCATTACACTGTACGCAATGACATTCTGTTTCGCCGCTCTCATCCTGACAGCAACAATTGGTTATTGCGCATTCCTGACGAACTGGTTAACAAATTAATATGGTACACTCATTTAAGTTACGCACATTACGGAGCACGAAAATGTTTTCTTATACTGAGACAGAACTGTTATTTTACAACATGGAGAAACGTATACGACGAGTTTTAGCGTCTTGTAAAATTTGCCAGAAAGCTAAATCAGACACCACTTCACATATTCCTCCTTTATATCCCATTGTACCTGTTAAATTAAGACATATGGCCGCTGTAGACATTTTTGGTCCGATTCCGAGAACTAACAGGGGTTTTTGCTACATCTTTGTCGCTGTTGAGCTCACTTCAAAATTTGTTACTTTCACTCCATTACGCAAAGCTACTGCTAAAACTGTTTCGAAAGCATTTTTCTATTTCATGTAGGGCATGTGATGAAAGTAATTTCTGACAATGGATCACAATTTCGTAGTAGCATATGGACACGCATGTTACGAGCTAGAAACATTTCTCCGATTTATATATCCAAGTACCATGCTTCTTCGAACCCCTGTGAAAGATTAATGAAAGAAATTGGTAAGCTGTGCCGAATATACTGCCACAAAAGACATATTGATTGGGATACACACATACTCTCATTCCAAGATGTAATTAATTCCATTCCAAATGAATCCACTATGCTATCTCCATCTGTTATACTGAAAAACGTTGAACCACCAAACAAAATTAAAGAACTAGTAAACTTCCCTAAATGTCGTCGACTACGACACCACGAAATAATTGACATTGCGCTGAACAACATCAAACGTGCCGCAGAGCGCCGGAGAAGACAGCAAAAACAGGTTTGTAGACGCCGCGACTTTCACATTGGACAGAAAATATTAGTACGTACACACTATTTATCCAGCAAATTAAAAGGTAAGTGCAGTAAATTTGAACTTCTATACGCAGGTCCATATCGGATTCGCAGCATCCCTCACCCCAATGTTGTACACGTCGAAACTTTGAGAACCAGAAAATCGAAAGGCAACCACCATATCTCAAACATTAAACCGTTTATTGAATGAAGACACTTTATGATTCAACACACTATGATGCCATTTACTAATGCAATTATATTCACATGACTAATTACTGATGATTATCGTATTTTTTCTTGCAAGTGCCCGGCAAAGTAAGGTTAGCAGGTCGCTTTTCTTGTCGTTACACATCAGACCGTGCACATTTTCCATTTTTTTTTGTGTGTATGATTGTATTCCAGTTTTGTTTATATGCATTGTGAAATAGTTAAGGTATAACACACCAGTTGATTTTGACATTCTTTTGCCGTATGACATCTCAAGATCGTGACTGTTTTACATTTTTTGCTGCTGCATTGTGATATTCTCTGTACATTTTGCCTTTGAACACTGTCTATGTTTTTGACATATTACGTTTTCTGTCATGTTATGCTGTATGGTTAATTATGTTACCATAAACCAGTCATTATCTAGAGGGTATATGATTTAAATGCAAGACATTAATCTTTGTTCATCAATTTCAGAAAGAAATGATGCGTGTAAGAAATAAATTCAACAGAAATGGGAATTTCATCTACGGAATAAACGAAAAAAGATGCAATAACTTTATGAGGAAGAGTAAATGGATCAGGATTAACAAGCATTAACAAGAATAAACTATACTCATCGTAGAACAGCAGTCTTAACTAATTTTTTCTTTCAGAATACAAGGTGATTGATGCAGGCTGTCAGACTGAACTACACATCTTAGTTTTAGTGATGAAATATGCTAGAGATAAGGATTAGTTGTGTAATGAGTAATGAAGTGATTTTTTTTGCAGATGATAATGAATACTGATGAATAATGATGAAGGGTATGGTATTATGAATAATGAAGTTTTTCTCTACAGGTGATGATAATAATGATGTTTTGATGATATGGATAATGAAGTTTTCTTTACAGATGAGGATAATGTTGAAGTTATGTATTTATGCTATGTAGTTATTTAAGTATTTGTTGCAGTTTGTTTTGACAGCAGGTGTTATATTGCATAGTAGGATGACGGAAAGTTTTGGAAAGGACAGCTATGGAACACATTTTATACACATTTCACTACCTGTTAATTCGAAGTTCACTACTTTTCAGCATAGTGTGCGTTTCTTCTTTCAGGTCAATAATCCATTTTGTATTTTTTCCATGAGATGCTTGTCATGATACTTACTAAACCTGTTACCTATTATACCTGTTCTAGTACTTGCATTTTTATTTTTTACCCATTTGTGTTTATCATTTATAAATGTGATCACATATACTGCCTTGTTACATAACCTTGCTACAGCTGACTCATGACGAATGACGTTACCTATCCTCATTTGCAGCAATAGGTCAAAAGCAAAAAGTGTTATGCCTCAGCAATTTAATTATCGATCCCAACGCAATGCATTGCTAAGAAAAAAAAATGTATTATAAGTCCCAAATAGTGATACCAGTTCGAGAAAGTTCTGAGTAATGCTGTTCAGCAATGAATAATAAGTCACTTGGAAAATGACTAATTAATTATGATATGCTTTGTAATTGAAAAAGAATGCGATTGTTTCATAATGCTTTGTAATTAGGAGAAGGCTAATGATTATTACTATTGGAATGACAAATGATTAATTAATTATGCTATGCTTTATAATTTTCAAAGAATGTGATTGTTTAATAATGCTTTGTAATTAGAAGGCTAATGATTCTTAATTATGCTTTGTAACTGGAAAAGAATGCGATTGTTTAATAATGCTTTGTAATTAGGAGAAGGCTAATGATTAATACTATATTGGAATGACACATAATTAATTAACTATGCTATACTTTGTAACTGGAAAAGAATGTGATTGTTTCATAATGCTTTGTAATTAGGAAAAAGCTAATGATTCTTACTATATTGAAATGGCAAATGATTAATTAACTGTAATTAGAAGAAGGGTAATGATTCTTAATTATGCTTTGTAAATGGAAAAGAATGTGACTGTTTAATAATGCTTTTTAATTAGGAAAAAGCTAATGATTATTACTATTGAAAAGACAAATAATTAATTAACTATGCTATACTTTGTAACTGGAAAAGAATGCGATTATTTCATAATGCTTTGTAACTAGGAAAAGAATGCTACTGATTCTATGTAAAACAATTAATGAACATTTTTCTGTAATACTGCATACTTGGTACAGAAATGTTCAATAACTGGGCTATGAATGCCGCAAACTACTAATGAAGACTGTAATTGTCAATATTATGTGACTTAATGTCCTTCACCTTATGAGCTAACTACCCTGAATTACTGCAATGTCCATTTGTCCTGCCTATCCTAGTGATCATGGAGCACTATCTTTGGTTTTGCACTAATTCTACGTTGGTGTGCCTTGTAAGAGCGTGGTGTTGACACGACATGCTGTCCACCACCGTGAGCGATGAAGACGTTATTATGGTCCCACTGTTTGGTGTACCTAATGTACTGCCAAAATGAAAACATGGAACATTACTCCGACAGTTCAGTGTCTTGGCTACACTGATAAATTCTGATGGAAAAGGAACTTCAAGTTGTGTCACTTGGTGTTGTACTTCTGTGGAAAGATATGGACTTTCAGAACAGCTGTGTGCACTCTAAAGTGCTACAACCATGATGCAATCCTTCCCTTTCCTATCCTAATTCTTGTACATAGTGAAGATCATATTTTTTGCTAACATTATTTATGTTCATGGGTTATACATTTTTTTCGATTCGCTGAACTCCAGTGCGAGTACACCTTTCTCATTTTTCAATATGATGATTTTTTTTTGCCATTATGTTTATTTATTGCGAAAATGCTAAAGACATTTTTTCGATTTGTTCTGAAGTACAGTATATGTACACTCTTGTCTTTTATATTGTATATACATTTTTTTATTTTTGAGGATATGTTCTGAACTACAGTGCATGTGCACATATGTTAGGTGTTAATATGTTTTCTACTGAACTTCAGTGCCTGTGCACTTTTCTCATTTTTCAATATGATTTGTACTCATTCTGTATGTTCAATACTTCAATGTATGATATTTTTGCCATTCTGTTTATGCTAAAGAATTTTTTCAGTGCCTGTGCACTTCGTTTTCTGTCAAATAATTTGTATATATAGTTTTCTGATTTACTACTACGTTTTGTACTCACATTTTGTTCTTGTCTGATATATTTTGTACTCGGTGCGTGTGCACAACATTTAATTTATGTACTAAATTTGAATTGTAAAAAAATTCTTGCAATGGCAAGTCCAAATGACTCACCATCGCTGCCAAATTTTTGCCCCCCGCCAGTGGAGGGTTATGAAACACGTATGTAACGTAGCAGCGATGGTGAGGCACGTTAAAATCTTTGACCAGAGAGCCTATTATCGTGGTTAGTATGCACTTGGCCGCGCGAGTGTTACGGGCAGTACTCTGTCAGTAGTCGTTGCGAGCAGTAGCTCTGTTCAGTTGCGTCCAGCAGTACGCGAGTAGCTGTAGGCCAGAGCAGTACTCTGTCAGCAGTCTGTTAGTAGTAGTCGTGCAGTGCAGTACGCTAGTAGTCGTCATGCAGAGCGGTCGGTCAGTAGTAGCAGCCCAGTGCGGTTGTGTGATGTAGTCTGTCGGCAACACTGGTCAAGATGCTGAATGAGGTATACTGTTAATTAAGATAATCATCGGATAATGTAAAGTTTATTTATTGTAATTAATTTTCAACAAGTGCCCCCAATAATAATTTTGATTTCAAAAGCAATTTTACATAAAAATTTTATTTAATTGAAGTAACTATTTCGTTCCACTTCCCTTAAAGAAAAGTTTCAGTTTTCAGTTAAATAATAAAAAAAAATTATTATTTGCAATGAAGTTCCTCCAAGCCGTGCGCAAGAATAAGAGCAGAAATTTGACTAGCAGTTACAATGAGGTAAGAATTTAATTCTGATTTTTGCACAGGGCCAAAGACCGATATTTCGGTAAAATCGAATTATCGTTATCACTGAGATTTTCTTATCACTGAGTAGACTTTAAATTTTTTTTGTGTGAAGAATTTATATTTGAGTCAGATCGCGATTCTCACTTTTCTTGTCATTAAATTTAATTGCTAGGGAGGTTACACTTGGCTCCCATTCATTTATTATTTCTGTTTTAAAAATTTCAGTGGAGAGGTTACACTTAGCGCAATGTCCATTAGCACTCTTAAATAATATTGTCATTTTCATTTAAAATTTTTGTGGGGAGGTTACACCTTTCTTTCAGGAGTGGATTCCTATAAGGTTCGCAGGAGAGCTTCTGTAAAGTTCGTGAGGTAGGAGACGAGATACCGGCAGAAGTAAAGCTGTGAGGACCGGGCGTGTGTCGGGCTTCGGTAGCTCAGATGGTAGAGCATTTGCCTGCGAAAAGCAAAGGTCCCAAGTTTGAGTCTCGGTCGGGCACAGTTTTAATCTGCCAGGAAGTTTCATATCAGCGCACACTCCGCTGCAGAGTGAAAATCTCATTCTGGAAACATCCCTCAGGCTGTGGCTATGCCATGTATTCGCAGTTGAAACACGTATCTATTCAGTAGCAGCGATGGCGAGGCATGACGGAATCTCTGACCAGAGAGTTGTTTATCGTTGCTAATCTGCGCTTGATCGCGCGTCAGTTCAGTTGCGAGAAATTAGTTGTACGTAGCGAGTCGCGAGAGCATGTAGTTCGTTCGTGCTAGTAGCGCGTGAGAGACAGGCGGAGTTGTGTGCGAGGAGTCGGCGGGCGTCGACATGGGCCTCTGGTCAAGGTTCAGGATGAGGTATATTTTTTAAATAAGGTAATGAAGCAGCATTGCGCAAATCAGATAATGTAATGTATGTTAACTGTAATTAATTTGTTCAACAATTGCCCCAATAATAATTTTGTTCTGAAAGCAATCTTTTAAGAAAATAACCATTATAATTGAAACAATATTTCCTTTGCTTTTCCTCCCAGAATCAATTTACCAGGTTGATTTTAACGTTAATTTTGTGGGAACTTAACATTTTTTCACATTTTTATTATCATTGATCTTATTACTGTGGGAAGTTAACATTTGGCTCCAATTGCATTTTCATTCAATTCATATCATTTAATAATAATTACGGGGAGGTTGGACTTAGCAGAATGAATATTCACATTTTTAAATATTTTCTTTCATTTCTTCGGGGAGGTTACACTTGGCGACATCCAGTCCAGGATCGTATTTCGTTGAGAATCTTCTGAGAAGTAGTCAGATATTTGCTTTTATTTACTTAATATAGTTAGCATTTGGCGCAACGCTTTTACTAATTTTATGACTTTCTTTCCTCACATCTTCAGCAATTCGTTGCTCTGTTATATTTGTGTTTGTTGCTTTTTGCATTGTGCTTATTTCATGTGTGAATAATTGTGACTATAGTAAAAATGCCGCGAAAGACTGTGAATAGTGTATCGCGAGGTATTATGAATGAAATTACCGACTTAAACAACTTCACTGATAGTAATTGTGACACGCAGTGTAATGACGACAATCCTGCGTTCACTGACAGTCAATGCGTTCCAACCACTAATGATGATTTTTATCTTACTGATGAACAAACGAACTCAATTGTCTCCTCTGTTAACTTGACGACAATTGATGATGCGGGGCGCTCTATTGTAATGAGCGCTGCCCAGCTTAACATACCTGGTTTGGAAAATTCAGATAACGTACAGACAATTTTTTCTAATGAAAATGGACAGTGTACTGAAAGTACGACGGATCCATTTAATTCCGAAATAGTGAGCGAATGGTTACAGAAAGCGAGACAATTCCAGATCCACCATTAAACAGCACAGAGAATAGAAATGCTAACTTTGTGTCAGATCCAGTTATGGCATTTTTGCTACAAATGACTAAGCAGTTTCATGAAAAATTTGATAACAATTCCAAACAACAGAGAGAAGATTTCAAACAACAGAGTGAAAAACAAGACAAACTTAGTGAAAAATTAGACAACAATTCCAGACAGATTAGTGAACAGATCAAACAGCTTAATGAAAAACATGACAGCCTTAATGAGAAATTAGACAACAATTCTAGAGAGCTTAGCGAGCATATTACAGCCGTTGCCGCGCAGTGTCATGACACTAAGGAACAGTTACGCAAGGAAATTGAGGCTTGTTCAAGAAAAAGTAGCGAAGAAATTAGATCTGTTGCGCAAGAATTAAGGGAAATGCAAACAGCTACAACAGAAACACTTAGAGGCGAAATTAGCGGAGTCGCTAAACAATGCTCTGAAAAGCTACATAATTATGTGACGAGTTTAAACTAATGACAGCAGAACTTTCGCGCACAATGGATGAAAAGATTGACGCGAAATTCGACCAACAGAACACTCAAATTGACGAACGTTTTAGTCTTCACATACAAAACAGTGATACTCGTTTCCGCAAATTCATACAGTATCAAAATAAAGTAAAACGACAAGTAATGGAAACAATCACAGCACAGAGACAGGAAGACAAACGTAAATTGTTCGCGAAAGCAAAGACACACGTAGACAACAATATTGCTACAGTGTCCGACGAAATTAATCCCATCAAACATTCGAACACAGAATTACGTGACGAAATTTCCGATCTTAAATTGAAAACAGACACATACACAACAGATTTTCAAACAGTGACCGATAGACTCGAACAATTAGAACTAACACAGGATTCCGATGTCGTCAAAGCTGACGTTAAAAAACTGAACGTAACTACACGTAAATTGCAAAAACAGATTAATGCCTCTGACACTAAAACCGATGATCAGGTAAAAATACTGACTGAAAAATGTGATGAACTGGTCAGTCATATTGATGTTATTGAAAGTAATAATGAGAGCAAATCAGACGATACTGCACCGATTTCATTTAATCAAACACCTGAATTTCAAAATCTACAGCAGACGATTAATGAGATCGATTCGTCTAATAACACCTTGCGTAGAAAATTGTCAAGTTTACAGCGAGAGGTAACAGAGATAAAAAATGTTTCAGCGTTTAACACATCACAGCAGACGCCACTTTGTGAACATTTGTCAGACTCACGTGGCGCGTATAATTTGGGTAATCTACAGAGAGTACGGGACTTAGATTCTGAACAGACACAGACATATAGATTCTCTTACAATACTGAACCTGTTCCGTCATACAGAGACGATAATATTGATTACATACATTTTCTGTCAGTGAGAAAATTTAAAGTGTTTAAAAATGACAGAGCACAGATACACGATTTGAACTGTATACGACAATTTATTTTTGTACTTTCACCGCTGTTACCTGTAATGAAGAAACTAGCTTTGAACTGGACACGACAATTTGCTCTTGAATTTATACCAACATTTCGTGTAATGCATAAACTAGCATTAGCATGGAAACAGCAATTTGCTTTTGAATTTTCGCTGGCATTGCCTGCAACGCAAAAGCTAAAATTTATTTGCAGCACGTAATAGACCTCAGGGGATTCATTACGCTTTAATGAATATGTGCCGTAGCGTGAATAGGGCCCCGAGCTGTAGTAGTGCTGTTTCATCTTTAGTTTTCTGCACTGCTGCCTTCTCTTCTACTATCCTTTATATCTATCAAAACAGCTCTTTAACTATTGCTCTACGTAGAATTAAGAAACATAGTAATGAAAACCCGATGTGACAAATTTTTACCGAATGTGACAATTTTCATTAGGCACTCCAGAAATGACAACCATGAGAATTTTGATAACAGATAAAAAACGTAATCATTAGTATGTGTAAAATTATTAGCATCAGTCGCAAACACATTTTGGTAACAATAGATGTTTTTCACCACAACAGCATGAAAGTCAGCCGCTTAGTATACCTAACCAACAATGCAGTCTACAAGGTCAACCAAACTTTAATGTTTCGCCGCGTGCACGTATAGTTTCAGCTACAACAAATAGTAACGCACAGCAGCAAAGAGATAACTACGTATAGAAACACACTATTTCAATTTCTATCGCAATGCACCGTATAGGAATGACTATTACGACAGACGTAAAAACAATGAGCACAATTATCAGCGTACATTTAATAACAGTCTATCTTATCAGCAACAAGAACATTAGCAATAACAAATAATCGTAAATGAACCAGACAATAGGTGTCATCTATAGTGTAACACGTCAGTAAGAAACAACAGAGCAGTTCAAATAGTGGATATGCCACAGCATCCTCCCGTAAACAAATAACAGCACGTATGATAGAAGTTGACCACATACAGTACAGGCTGCATATTCCAGTAACGTAAGCAATAATTTTGATACGCAGAATCTTGTTCACGAAAATGTTATTAATTTTGACGCCATCCGACACACGTTTGTATGAAAGACAGAATCACGACGTACGTAGACGACATTCTTATCGCAGAAGCTGACTGGTGTGAACACAATATGATTCTTGAACGACTGTTACAAACTTTTCGTGCACAAGGACTCACAGTTAATCTCAGTAAATCGCACTTTGGTAAAACTTCTTTAAAATTTCTTGGACATGTAATTTACGTGACATTACTGTTCCTACGACAAAAAAAAAATAAAAAAAAAAAAACTACGCAGTTTTTTGGATTTAATTAACTTTTTTCGTAAATTTATTCATCACTCTGCTTTAGACACACCTAGATTATGCCAATCGACAGGTAAAAACACTATTTGGTCTTGGTATAAGCAAGCACATTCTGAATTTATGAACCTGAAACACGCTTTGTTGAATGCACCACTTTTATCGCACCCAGATCTTACCAGAAATTTTTCCATTGCCACCGACAGTTCCAACACCGCTTTAGGCGTACACATTTTTCAGGAAATTGAAGAAGATGGCTCTACAATAATTAAAAACATCGCATTTGCAAGCCGCATTCTGTCACCTGCGGAACGAAATTATTCTGTTACAGATCTGGAAACGTTATGTGTTGTTTGGGCTTTTACGAGATTCAGGCATTTTCTTTATGGCAGACATACCACCGTTTACACAGATCACAGAACGATACAACTCTTACTTTCGGCTAAATTCACTCACGACAGATTAAGCAGATGGAAACTTTACTTGCAGGAATTTAATTTTACAATTGTTCACATCCCCGGCACACAAAATGTTATAGCAGACGCACTGTCTCGTTCTCTCAGCAACAATCTGCAAGACATCGCAACCAACTTCTGCAAAGCAAATTTCAGCGTCATGTACATTCAGCAAGTTGCATTTGAAAATTTTATTTCGTCGTCATTACAGGACATAGCACAAGAGCAGAATAAAGACAACGTATGGAAAGAAATTAAACACCTTTGGCAAAATAAGAATAATGTTACGATTAGAAACCATTACACTGTTCGCACTGACATTCTATTTCGCCGCTCTCATCCTGACAGCAACAATTGGTTATTATGCATTCCTGACGAACTGGTTAACAAATTAATATGGTATACTCATTTAAGTTACGCACATTACGGAGCCAGAAAATGTTTTCTTACACCGAGACAGACCCGTTATTTTACCAACATGGAAAAACGTATACGACGAGTTTTAGCGTCATGTAAAATTTGCCAGAAAGCTAAGTCAGACACCACTTCACATATTCCTCCATTATATCCCATTGTACCTGTTAAATTAAGACACATGGCCGCTGTAGACATTTTTGGTCCAATTCCCAGAACCAATAGAGGTTTTTGCTACATCTTTGTCGCTGTTGAAGTCACTTCAAAATTTGTTACTTTCACTCCGTTACGCAAAGCTACTGCTAAAACTGTTTCGAAAGCATTTGTAAAACATTTTCTATTTCATGTAGGGCATGTGTTGAAAGTAATTTCCGATAATGGATCACAATTTCGTTCTGCTATATGGACACGCATATTACGAGCTAGAAACATTTCTCCGATCTATATGTCCAAGTACCATGCTTCTTCGAACCCCTGTGAACGATTAATGAAAGAAATTGGTAAACTGTGTAGAGTATACTGCCACAAAAGACATATTGATTGAGACACACACATATTCTCATTCCAAGATGTAATTAATTCCATTCCAAATGAATCCACTATGCTATCTCCGTCTGTTATACTGAAAAACGTTGAACCACCAAACAAAATTACAGAATTAGTAAATTTTCCTACATCTCGTCGATTACGACACCACGAAATAATTGACATTGCGCTGAACAACATCAAATGTGCCGCAGAGCGCCGGAGAAGACAGCAAAAACAGGTTTGTACACGCCGAGACTTTCAGATTGAACAGAAGATAATAGTACGTACACACTATTTATCCAGCAGAATAAAAGGTAAGTGCAGTAAATTTGAACTTCTATACGCAGGTCCATATCGGATTCGCAGCATTCCTCACCCCAATGTAGTACATGTCGAAACTCTGAGAACCAGAAAAAGTAAAGGCAACCACCATGTCTCTAACATTAAACCCTTTATTGAATGAAGACACTTTATGATTTAACATGCTATGATGCCATTTACACGTTTTATGACTATTTCTGCAATTATATTCACATGACTACTTATTGATGATTATCGCATTTTTCTTGGCAAGTGCCCGGCAAGGTAAGGTTAGCAGGTCGCTCTTCTTGTCGTTACACGTCAGACCGTGCATATTTTTCCAGATGAACTTACACATTTTATGACCACTTATGCAATTATATTTATGTGACTACTTATTGATGACTATCGTATTTTTCTTGGCAAGTGCCCGGCAAGGCAAAGTTAGCAGGTCGCTCCTCTTGTCGTTACACATCAGACCGTGCACATTTTTCATTTTTTTATGTATGTACGATTGTTTTCATGTTTTGTTTGTGATAAGATATAACACACACCAGTTGACTTTGACATTTTTTGCCCTATGATATCTCAACATCATGACTGTTTTACATTTTTTTTTTTTTTTTTGCTGCTGCATTGTGATATTCTGTGTAGATTTTTGCATCTGAACACTGTCAATGTCTTTGACATATTACGCTTTCTGTCATGTTATGCTGTATGCTTAATTATGTTACCATAAACCAGTCATTATTTAGTGAGTATATGATTTAAATGCAAGACATTAATCTTTGTTCATCATTTTCAGAAAGAAATGATGCGTAAAAGAAATAAATTAAACAGAAATGGGAATTTCACCTTCGGAATGAACGAAAGAAGATGCAAACCTCGTGATGAAGAGTAAACGGATCAGGATTAACAAGCATTAACAAGAATATACTATACACATCGTAGAATAGCAGTCTTAACTAATTTTTTCTTTCAGAATACGAGGCCATTGATGCAGGCTGTCAGACAGAACTACACATCTTAGTTTTAGTAATGGAATATACTAGATATAAGGAATAGTTGTATAATCAATAATGAAGTGATTTTTTGCAGATGATAATGAATGCTGATGAATAATGATGAAGAATATGCTACTATGGATAATGAAGTTTTTCTTTGCAGGTGATGATAATAATGGAGTTACGATAATATAGATAATGAAGTTATAATATTACGCTTTCTGTCATGTTATGCTGTATGCTTAATTATGTTACCATAAACCAGTCATTATTTAGTGAGTATATGATTTAAATGCAAGACATTAATCTTTGTTCATCATTTTCAGAAAGAAATGATGCGTAAAAGAAATAAATTAAACAGAAATGGGAATTTCACCTTCGGAATGAACGAAAGAAGATGCAAACCTCGTGATGAAGAGTAAACGGATCAGGATTAACAAGCATTAACAAGAATATACTATACACATCGTAGAATAGCAGTCTTAACTAATTTTTTCTTTCAGAATACGAGGCCATTGATGCAGGCTGTCAGACAGAACTACACATCTTAGTTTTAGTAATGGAATATACTAGATATAAGGAATAGTTGTATAATCAATAATGAAGTGATTTTTTGCAGATGATAATGAATGCTGATGAATAATGATGAAGAATATGCTACTATGGATAATGAAGTTTTTCTTTGCAGGTGATGATAATAATGGAGTTACGATAATATAGATAATGAAGTGATGGATAATGAAGTTTTTCTTTACAGATGAGGATAATGTGGAAGTTATGTATTCATGCTATGTAGTTATTTAAGTATTTGCTGCAGTTCGCTTTGACAGCAGGTGTTATATTGCATAGTATAATGACTGAAGGTTTTGGAAAGGACAGCTATGGAACACATTTTTATACACATTTCACTACCTGTTAATTCGAAGTTCACTACTTTTCAGCATAAAATGCGTTTCTTCTTTCAGCTTAATAATCCATTTTTTATATATATTTTTGCAGGAGAAATTATTTATGAGATTAATGTGCTATAAGCAGTTGTTCATTACATCTATGTCATTTATGAATGTGATCACATATACTTTACTTGTTTCATAACCTTGCTACAGCTGACTCATGACGAATGATGTTACACATCTTCATTTGCAGCAATAAGTCAAATGCAAATATTATTATCCCTCAGCAATTAGTTATCGATCTCAACGCAATGCATTGCTAGCACAAAAAAAAAAAAAAAAATGCTTTGTAAATGGCAAATGAATGACACTGATTAATGTAATAAGATGAACTATAAAGACAATGTTTACTATAATTAGATTAAGTATGCCATTTATTAACTCATGTTCTCTGTAAATGACTTCAGATGATTGTAATTGGGCAATGAATGCCAATGTTCTTTGTAAATGATTTCTGATGGTAATTAGGCAATGAATGCCAATGTTCTCTGTAAATGACTTTTGATGATTTGTAATTTGTCTATGAGTACCAATGTTCTCTGTAAAGCACCACATGAATATAATGACTTCTGATGATTTGTAATTAGGAAATGAGTATCAATGTTCTCTATAAAGCACCACATGAATATAATGACTTCTGATGATTTGTAATTAGGAAATGAGTACCAATGTTCTCTGTAAAGCACCACATGAATATAATGACTTCTGGTGATTTGTAATTAGGAAATGAGTATCAATGTTCTCTGTAAAGCACCACATGAATATAATGACTTCTGATGATTTGTAATTAGGAAATGAGTACCAATGTTCTCTGTAAAGCACCACATGAATATAATGACTTCTGATGATTTGTAATTAGGAAATGATTTTCAATGTTCTCTGTAAAACGAGTGACTTATGATGATTTGTAATTAGGCAATGAATTTCAATGTTCTCAATAAAACGAGTGACTTCTGATGATTTGTAATTAGGTAATGAATTTCAATGTTCTCTGTAAAACGAGTGACTTCTGATGATTTGTAATTAGGCAATGAATTTCAATGTTCTCTGTAAAACGAGTGACTTCTGATGATTTGTAATTAGGCAATGAATTTCAAAGTTCTCTGTAAAACGAGTGACTTCTGATGATTTGTAATTAGGCAATGAATTTCAAAGTTCTCTGTAAAACGAGTGACTTCTGATGATTTGCAATTAGGCAATGAATTTCAATGTTCTCTGTAAAACGAGTGACTTCTGATGATTTGTAAATAGGCAACGAATTTCAATGTTCTTTGTCAAACGAATGGCTACTGATGATTTGTAATTAGGCAATGAGTGCCAATGTTCTGTGTAAAACGCCAATTTATGAACATTATTCTGTAATACTACATACATGGTACAGAAATGATCAATAACTGGGCAATGAATGCCGCAAACTACTAATGTAATTCTCAAGTGAAGACTAGTATGTGACTTAATGTCCTTCACCTTCTGGCCTAACTACCCTGAATTACTGCAATAACCGTTTATCCTGTATATCCCCCTGATCATGGAGCACTATATTTGGTTTTTGCACTAATTCTACGTTGGTGTGCCTTGTAAGAGCGTGGTGTTGACATGACATGCTGTCCACCACCGTGAGCGATGGAGACGTTATTATGATCCCACTGTTTGGTGTACCTAATGTACTGCCAAAGTGAAAACATGGAATATTACTACGACATTTCAGTGTCTTGGCTACGCTGATAAATACTTCTGGGAAAAGAACTTCAAATTGTCTCACTTGGTGTTGTACTTCTGTGGAAAGATATGGACTTTCAGTGCAGCTGCGTGCAACCTAAAGTGTTACAACCATGATGCAATCCTTCCCTTTCCTATCCTAATTCTTGTAACATAGTGACAATCATTTTTTTGCTAACATCATTTATATTCATGGCCTATACATTTTTTTCGTTTTTGGTGAACTGCAGTACATGTGCACTTATGTCGCTTATCAACATGATTTTTTACCATTATGTTTATTTGTTGTGAACATGCTAAAGAGTTTTTCAGTGCGTGTGCACTTATGTCATATGTTCTGTACTCATTTTTTTTCATTGTCTGAAATGTTTTGTACTCGGTGCATGTGCATATCTGAATATTCTGTGAATTGTAAAAGTTAATTAATTAAGAAAAAATTTGTTGCTCATGGCAAGTCCAAATGACTCACCATCGCTGCCAAATTTTTGCCCCCCCCCCCCCCCCCCCCCAGTGGAGGGTTATGATCCACGTATGTATTCAGTAGCAGCGATGGCGAGGCATGACAGAATCTCTGACCAGAGAGTTGTTTATCGTTGCCAGTCTGCGCTTGACCGCGCGTCAGTTCAGTTGCGAGAAAGTAGTTGTACGTAGCGAGTCGCCAGAGCATGTAGTTCGTTCGTGCTAGTAGCGCGCGAGAGACAGTCGGAGTTGTGTGTGAGGAGTCGGCGGGCGTCGACATGGGCCTCTGGTCAAGGTTCAGGATGAGGTATATTTTTTAAATAAGGTAATGAAGCAGCATTGCGCAAATCGGATAATGTAATGTATGTTAACTGTAATTAATTTGTTCAAGAATTGCCCCAATAATAATTTTGTTCTGAAAGCAATCTTTTAAGAAAATAATCATTATAATTGAAACAATATTTCCCTTGCTTTTCCTCCCAGAATCAATTTATCAGGTTGATTTTAACGTTAATTTTGTGGGAACTTAACATTTTTTCACATTTTTATTATCATTGATCTTATTACTGTGGGAAGTTAACATTTGGCTTCAATTGCATTTTCATTCAATTCATATCATTTAATAATAATTACGGGGAGGTTAGACTTAGCAGAATGAATATTCACATTTTTAAATATTTTCTTTCATTTCTCCGGGGAGGTTACACAGTTTCCTTTCTTTCAGGAGTGCTATTTCTGCAAGGTTCGCAGGAGAGATTCTGTAAAGTTTGGAAGGTAGGAGACGAGATACAGGCAGAAGTAAAGTTGTGAGGACTGGGCGTGTGTCGGGCTTCGGTAGCTCAGATGGTAGAGCACTTGCCTGCGAAAGGCAAAGGTTCCGAGTTCGAGACCCGGTGGGGCACACAGTTTTAATCTGCCAGGAAGTTTCATATCAGCGCACTCTCCGCTGCAGAGTGAAAATCTCATTCAGGAAACACCCCCAGACTGTGGCTAAGCCATGTCTCCGCAGTATCCTTTCTTTCCGGAGAGGTATTTCTGCAAGGTTCGCAGGAGAGCTTCTGTAAAGTTTTGGAGGTAGGAGCCAAGATACTGGCAAAAGTAAAGCTGTGAGAACCGGGCGTGTGTCGGGCTTCCGTAGCTCAGATTGTAGAGCACTTGCCTGCGAAAGGCAAAGGTCCAGAGTTCGAGTCTCGGTCGGACACACAGTTTTAATCTGCCAGGAATTTTCGTATCAGCGCACACTCCGCTGCAGACTGATAATCTCATTCTGGAACATCCCCAAGGCTGTGGCTATGCCATGTCTTCACAGTTCTCTTTCTTTCAGGAGTGGATTTCTGCAAGGTTCTCAGATTCTGTAACGTTTGGAAGGTAGGAGACGAGAAACCGTCAGGAGTAAAGCTGTGAGGACCGGGCGTGAGTCGTGCCTCTGTAGCTCAGATGGTAGAGCACTTGCCCGCGAAAGGCAAAGGTCCCGAGTTGGAGTCTCGGTCGGGCACAGTTTTAATCTGCCAGGAAGTTTCATATCAGCGCACACTCCGCTGCAGAGCTAAAAATCTCATTCTGGAAGCATCCCCCAGGTTGTAGCTGAGCCATGTCTCCGCAGTATCCTTTCTTTCAGGAGTGCTAGTTCTGCAAGGTTCGCAAGAGAGCTTCTGTAAAGTTTGGAAGGTAGGAGACGAGATACTGGCAGACGTAAAGGTGTGAGGACCGACCGTGAGTCGTGCTTCGGTAGCTCATATGGTAGAGCACTTGCCTGCGAAAGGTAAAAGTCCCGAGTTCGAGTCTCGGTGGGCACAGTTTTAATCTGCCAGGAAGTTTCAGACCATTACTTTTCTTTGTCGGGCCGTATGGCGGGCAACAGTCAGGTTGGTATTCTGCCGCTTTGTGGGGTGTGTTTATACACGTTTTATTCTTGAAATCTCGTTCTCAGCAGTAGAATTTCCATCAGTGAATAGTCGCGCTTGGAACTGAACCGCAATAACCAATGAAGTGCCTGGGGACGCTCCAGACAACAGTGAGTTTCCAACCTGACGGCCACCCGCAATACGTCTCGAAAACCAGTGTTTTTGGTATGTAATGCAATTTCTTTGAACAGCAGGACTCAATTGTTTGTCAGTAGATAGACGATATTCTACCCTCAATCTTGATGGTGTTGAAGGCAAGCCATCCTGGGCTTACATCTCAGAAAGATAAAGCCCGCATGCAATTGACGAGAATTTCTACTGCTTGTCTTCGTGCTCTCCATAGCCTGCCTTGGCCAGCAAGGTCGCCGAAACTCTCCCTAATTGAGAGAGTTTGAGGCATTATGGGCAGAGTCCCCCAACCAGCTCGGGATTTTGACCATCTGACGCACCAATCTGACAGAATTTGACACGGCAGCCTTCAGGAACCCATTCATCAACACTGCCAGTCAACGCCATGCCGAATAACTGCTTGCATAACAGACAGAGGTGGAACAAAGCATTACTGACTTGCTCAATTTGTGGTGAAGCTCTTAGTCTTGAATAAGTCATCCATCATTTTCTGATATTGCAACAAATTGTTTGTCTGTACATGGCTCGCACATCTGATCATATCCGTCCTATTTTGATAATTACTTCATGGTGCGTCGTATTTTGTCTTAGAGTGTAACTGAAACATTGTAATAACGAGCAGCCACTAACATTCAGTATAAAATATTGTTCTAGGTAGTAAAAATATACAGCAGAAATATAAACCTCACGGTTAAGTTTCCATGTAACCTGCTGCACGACTGGAATCGTCTGTACTCTCTACACGTGAGGCTTCCGTCGGCTCCTGCCCCGTTTCGTTTAAGTATTTTTAAAAGACCGAGTTTTCAATGTAAGTGTGTGTTCTGTCTTGTCGGACACCTTTACCCAGGAAAACGGTGTGCCTCAGGCTTCCTCCATAGCGTCATCGCCTCTGCTATTGCCATTGACCCTTTAATGGACTGTCTCCCGCTGGGAGTCTCCGGCTCCCTTTTCGTAGACGATTGTGTCGTCTATTGCAGTTCTTCACGAACTTGTCTCATTAGCGGCGCCTTCAGCGATCTCTCGATCGTCGTTACTCATCGAGCATCGACAGTGGCTTTCACTTTTCCACTGACAAATCCGTTTGTGTGGATTTCTGGCGGCGCAATTGGTTTCTTCCACCGCCTTTACATCTTGGGCCGGTTGCTCTTTCGTTCGTTAGAACTACGAAATTCCTGGGGCTCATGCTCGATAGGATACTTTCTTCGTCCAGGTGTCTTACCTGGCAACCTGCTCTCTGCGGTCCCTCAAAGTCCTATGTGTCCTCAGCTGTACTTCCTGGGAAGCAGTTTGTACCGGTCCCTCGTCCGTCCGAAACTAGACTATGGGTGTTTCATCTATGCATCTGCACGTCCATCCCTCTTGCGCAGCCTCAATATTACCCACGAAGGTTCACTGGCGCCTTTTACCCTAGCCTGACTGACTGTCTGTAGGCAGAAGCTGTTGAACTACCGCTGTCCTACCGCTATGACTTTCTCCTCATTAGATGTGCATGCCGTTTGTCTTTCATGCGTGGCCACCAATTCTATGCTTCCTTCTTCGATGATGCCTTTGACCGCCAGTATGGGTCGCATCGCTCTTCTCTGTTACCTCCCGGAGTTCGCTTTCGACTCTTGCTCCGATAGCTTAACTTTACACTACCTGTCACTTTCCCGATGGGTATGAATCCTTCATCGCCTTGGTTTCGTGTGGCAGTCCGTGTTCACCTTGGCTTGCATTAGCTTCCTAAGGACACCACCCCAACCTCTTTATCACTCTGAGTTTCACGAAATTCGCACGGAACTTCGCGATAGTACCTTTGTGTTCATTGATGGCTGTCGGACTGACCGTGGTGTCGGATATGCGTTCGTCATTGGCACGGCCTTTTTTCGTTATCGGCTTCCAGAACGTTGTTCAATATCTACAACAGATCTCTTCGCCCTGTATCAGGCCACGCAGTCACATCCGGTGACATAGGGTTTTTAATTGCGTTATCTGCTCCGACTCTCTCAGTGCCCGTCAAAGCCTCCGTGAGCTTCATCCCTTGGTCCAGCGAGTCCAGGAAAGCTGTCACTTGCTCACTGTTGATGGAACCACTGCGATGTTAATGTGAGCTCCTGATCATGTCAGTCTCACGGGAAACGAGGCCGCTGACGCTGCTGCCAAGGCCGCAGTCCTTGTACCTCGGCCCGCTAGTCCTTACATTCCCTCCGATGGTCTCTGTGTTGCCGTCTGTCAGCGGGTGGTGTCACTTCGGCATCACCACTGCTCCTTCCTTTATGGGAACAAGCTCTGGGATATTAAGCCTCTCCCAGCGGCTTGGACGACCTCCTCTCGTCCCTGTCGCCGTGATGAAGTAATTTTAGCTAGGTTGCGTATCGCCGTCGCCATTTATTAAGAGGTGCTCCCCCACCACTTTTTGCTCTTTGCGTTCAACCCTTGACGGTCAGCCATCTTTTTAACCACATATGATCTCGTTTATGTTTGCCGTCTGAGTTATCGACCTTTTCAAAAAACGACGTGCGGTCTGTCGACTTCGTTTTACTTTTTATTCGTCGTTCCAACTTGGCGATGGACATTTAATTTTTGGTGCAGGACCTCCGTTTCTCTAAGGCGTATTTTATAGACATTTCTCCACTCCCTGTTTTAAGCTGTCATCTCTTCCGTAGATTAGCAATAACGTGCAGTCGTTTTTAACTCCTCTCTCTGACTTCGTGTTCTACAGTTCTGACATGGGCGCGTATAACCCTAGTTGCCTTTTCGCCTTAAAACAATGCAAAACAAACATCTAGCAACAAAGTTGAAGAATTGGAACAGCGAGCAGTACCAAGTCTAGAGAAGATTTACGAGGTACTCCATTGGTGTCTCAAAGAATTGGTTAACTCGTACTCCATTGGTGTCTCAAAGAATTGGTTAACTCAATGCAGAGAGGTGTGCAAAAAAAATGGCTCTGAGCACTATGGGACTTAACTGCTAAGGTCATCAGTCCCCTAGAACTTAGACTACTTAAACCTAACTAACCCAAGGACATCACACACATCCATGCCCGAGGCAGGATTCGAACCTGCGACGGTAGCGGTCGCGCGGTTCCAGACTGTAGCGCCTTTAACCGGAGAGGTGTGCAGTACAGCACTCAAGTGCTCGCACGTCTCATTTAACACCTGTAACAAGCACGATAGTAAAGTAGTTTGTGACATTTAATGTCTGCAGGTGGCGTACTTCTTATTACCGTACGTCACGGATGACATTTAATGTGCTAACTATGAAAATTTTTTGTACTGACACGTTGTTTCTACGTATTAGAAATGATCTCGCTAACACGGACCTAGGTTGACTGTAAAGATTTTGCTTTACTTTACTTTCACTGTTCCATTTTCTACTATTATCATTCAAGGCGGGTACCCCAAACCTCCACATCTAGTGGTGCGTAGTGACACACAGATATTTAAATAAGGAGAAAAAGGTTCTTCTGATAAATTCGTTTTGAGCTGCGCCCTTTTGTAGATCAACAGGGAATCTAGCCAATTAAGCTGTGATTTGTGAAGACCAAAATTTTATTATTACAGTTTACCTGACTGTTCTTAGAATATCAAAAAGATAAATTCACGGCCTTAAGTCTAAGATAAAGGGTGTGCTCTGAATGTAAAAATAACGTGAACAGATGCGAAGAGCGAATTTAAGACTAATAAGATACGTTACGTCCATAGAACAGAAGATTAGCGACGGTTAAAATGTATGGAAAGGTTTCTTTTTCTTGAGACAGTCACGATCGAAAAATAGTCAAAATGGCTTGAAATTCGGTTAAAATGTAATCGGGAGGACATTTATTGAACTATACGAAATAAAATATGAACGGTTTGCTTTACGACGTTCAAACTGCACGCGACCGCGTAGCATGATGGTCATTAGTACGCGCATCTGCATGCGCCTTGTTATTGTCGGCCATTTGCACGTGAAAAGTCACGGTCGGCACATTCGAGTGACTGAGAATCCACATTTCGCGATCGGAAAGTCTCTTCACCCTCAAAGGGTGATTGTGTAGTGTGCAATCTCCAGCCACGGAATAATCGGTGCGATACTCCTTGATGGCACGCTGACTACCGAACGGTCCCCATCTCCCCATCTCCAATGTGATCCTGAAATGTCAGATGGAGCCCTACCCCGTCCTGGAGAAATATTTTGCAGACTACATTCTGGCTCTGGGGTACCCAGATGCTGATCGCATGGGACTTGATTGGTCGCAATATTCTCGGGATCTGAACACATGTGACTTCTTTTTGTGGGGTTATATTAAAGACAGGGTGTACAGCAATAACCAAAAAACCAGTGCTGAACTGAAAACAGCCATTCAGGAGGTCATCAACAGCATCGATGTTCAACACTTCAGTGGGTCATGCAGAATTTCGCTATTCGTCTCTGCCACATCATCGCCGATGATAGCACGCATATCAAATATGTCACAACCTAAATCCGAATATCTGTAGTAACCTTTACATGTTGAATAAAGTGGATGCCTTAGGTTGTAACTAATTTACGTTTTTTTCATACAGTTTAATAATTGTATTAAAACAATGCAACGGCTGTACGTGATGATTGCCGAGGCACAAACATACTGGTGCAAGTAACGTAGACTAGTGAAACAACAATGGCTCTCGATATAAATTTCGTTGATTTATTCGATAATATTTTCAATATTTCGTTTTATTTCTACATCGTATATTAGCGGTAGTTCCTAACAACTTATTTTATTAGTACATCGGTTTCCATTCGAAAGCATGGGTATGATTTTTTCTCCTTTTTAGGCATCAGTCTTCTGTCTGCTATGATGACTACAAATTCCTTTCATGAGCCAACGTCTTCATCTCAGAGTAGCACTTGCAACCTACGTCCTTAATTATTTGGAGGATTTATCCCAATCTATTTGTCCCACTACAGTTTCTATCCTCTACAGCTCACTCAAGGCATCAGAGAACATCATCTATGATACTAAGCAGATGTCCTATCATTCTGTCCCTTGTTCTTGTGAGTGTTTTTCAGATATTCCTTTTCTCTCCAATTTTGCCCAGAATCTCCCCAGTCCTTATGAATCCACCTAATTTTCAACTTTCGTCTGCAGCACCACGACTCAAATCCTTCAATTCTGTTCTGTTCTGGAATTTCCGGCAGTCCATATTTCACTACCATACAATTCTATGCTCAAAACATAAATTTTCAAGACCTATGTTTGGCACTATAAGACTTCTCTTCGCCAAGAATGCCATTTTCGCCACTACTTGTCTGCTTTTGATGTCCTCCTTGTTCTGTCCGTCATTGGTTATTTTGCTGCATAGGTAGCAGAATTACTTAACTTCATCTACTTCGTGACCATAAATACTGATATTAAGTACCTAGTACGTTCCAAAACGCCACGCGTAGGAATTCGATCTTCCAGCGTTCTTTCCTCAGGTTTTAATGCTTATGATAATGTAGGACCACGTGTTCTTGGTAGCTCTTTGGCTAGGGACCATCTGTATACGCAACAGAAAGGTCGGGCTACAGTCACTATCCTGCAGTACTCAGTCAAATTATCAATATTTCACACTGCCTGCTGCCATTTGATGTGGTCTGCGGTTGGCTTGATGGGACATATGGAGACACCATTACTGTACAGTCCTTCCTCGGAAATCCTCACAATAAGTGTTTTTTGCTGTATGTTTGCTGTCAATAGCGGACCAAAACCGAGATACCTAAGACGGCTACGCACGTATATTCCTAAGATACCAATCTCGAATTTTCTTCGTATCTTTATCCGTTTCCGAGATACAGAGGTTCCAAATTACCTTTCTTATGCACGTAAAACACGCGTTAAAAATCTACTGTGAGGCGAAAAGTTTTGCGTTATTTGAGTTTCGCGTAAGTAAACTATCTAAATTTCACTGACCAGTACATGTCTTTTCATACTAGTTACAAGCCCTGTTGCAGGAGGAAAGCAAGCGAACCAGCGGAAAAGTGTTTCTGTCCGAGAATAGAAAAAGGCGAACATCTTCTTGTTTACTTAAAACTCTATGACTGAAAAGTAGGGTACCAGCTGCTACAGTCTAACTTCCTCAGAAACTTAAAAACATTTTCCGAAAAATTTGGCATTCAAACAAATTTGCCTTTTTGTGAGCTGAGAGAGAAAAAGACAGGAAAAGAGACGGAACAGTAATAAATACTGGGACATAGTTAACAGTGGTTGTGTCATAGGAAGAGCGAATAAGACATTGCAGTGTGAGAGAAAGGAAGGGACACAGCGGCAGCAGAACATAGTTGACGGTGACAGATAAGTACAACGAAAAGAGTGGAGGAGGCAGTGCCAGAAGGTGAGGAATAAAGAAAGTGAAAGTGAGTGAGAGGCGCTGACAATGAGACTGAGTATATTACAAATACAAGGAGATAGTGTCAGTGAGAAGAGACAGCAGCAGTAGGAAGGAAGGAATGAGATATTAATTGTAAGAGAGCGCAAGAGGGAGACGGTAACACTGAGAGGAGACCGTAGTGGTACGAAGCAACGACGAGGACTGTGGCTGTGACAAAGGAGACAATGACGAGATATACAAAGAGAAAACGGGAATGAGCTAGGCTGAATGAGTGAGTGAGAAAAGGCAACTGGTAATTGTTGGGCATGAGCGATGTACAGCGATGGGCTAGTAGGTATGAGTTACAGTTAGGGGACCTTGTGGGAATCTGAGCTAAGTTGCACGTTAAAAAGAGCGCAAATACATTTACACGCCATAAAAATTTTAGAGGTGCTGAAGAAGATAGAATGAGGCAGCTGATACCCCACTTTCTTTTAAGTAAACAGGAACATATTCGCATTTCTATACCCCGACAGGAGCATTTTTCCTCTGGTATTATACGACGCACTGTGTCTTGCCATGGTTATTGTGTATCCACTGCTTGCTTACATTATCCTAAAAACAAGTCCAAAATTTATCGCCATTAATTAAATTGATTTGATACACCCTGTGTCACAAGTAGCGATTTATTGAAACTATTCCGAGTGTCCTGCTTGCTTCAATATGTTGTTGTTGTTGTCTTCAGTCCTGAGACTGGTTTGATGCAGCTCTCCTTGCTACTCTATCCTGGGCAAGCTTCTTCATCTCCCAGTACTTACTGCATCCTACATCCTTCTGAATCTGCTTAGTGTATTGATCTCTTGATCTCCCTCTACGATTTTTACCCTCCACGCTGCCCTC